>NC_041380.1:505706618-505717113 GCF_002162155.2 Triticum dicoccoides
CAGATCAAATTGCTAATCCAGCTTTTGTTCTGTTCTACCTTGGAGTATTACCATCTTTATATCGGGATTGTTATAGGAATTGCACACCATCCTATGAACTCTTGGTACAGTGATACTTCTTGCCATCATTAGTCATTCCTCGGTCTTCGTGTTGATGCAACCGGAATACCGACAAATGAATTGTGATGTGTGAAATCAATACGCCTAGCAACCTCGTTGCTGGGTAGTTAAAGGACAATAATTTCATTCTTAGTGTGTTGGTTATTGAATCATCATTCTAAGATTGATCGTGCTACCTAGTCCATTCTCCTGGTTCACTCCTCGATCGATGAGTTAGGATTATTTCAAATCCTTGCTCTATTGATCATATCGTCTTGCCCTGAAAAGCAAGATTGTTCTCGAGCTTAGTAACATACCGGTGGTTCGTGATTTTCTGGATATCTTCTCAGAAGTATTACCAGGTTGTCACCTGACCGCTATGTTGAGCTCGTGATCAAGTTGGTTTCTTGTGAACCACCTTCTCTCCAAGAGTCGGTGTTAGATATCCCTGAGCTAGTTGGTTAAGCTAAACGACAACTTGGAGGGTTGGAAGATAAAAGCTTGCCTGACTTAGTTCGTTACAAAGGGATATTCTTGTGTAGTGTGTATTGAAGAAAGATGATATCTTCATCGATTGGTCCCTGTGATCAGTTGCTGGACCTATTGTCTTATCAATCCTTTGATTTGAGTGTGGGCTATCGTCAAATCAAGTCAGAACCAACGATGTTCGTAATGTTGTCTTACTCGTGGTTGATCCCTCGAGCATACACCATTATATCTTTTGGGTATGATCAATGCTATCACCGTGTTCACATGATGGTGGAAGTCTAGTGATATGGAAATTCCGATGAGTTGTTGTTGAGCCCATTGACAACATCCTTATCTCCTCCATGATGTTGTTGAACATTAAGTTAGTGTTGGAAACTTTTGAAAGCATTTTCTTCATGCTAGCTCATGAAGTACTTGTTTGATGAAAGGAGTGACTTCCTTTGATTCACGTGCATTTTGATGTAAGTTGCCGCCGTGAATTCGAGAAAGCATGTTTTTACCTCCTTTGGAATCGTCCCAAGTCAGTCATGCACGTGCGAAGAATTCTGTGGTCTGTTAGACTGATCATCTTCATTCCATATGTATATCCTAGCACACCAAGCCACTGATTGACTTGTTCAAGGAAAAGAAGTCTATGATTGGGATCTAATCCATGAAACTTGCGTAAAGACTTCGATATCCTCGATGATGGCTCCCAACCAGAACTCGGTAGTGTTTTATTGTAAGACTACCATGTGGGCATGCTTGTCTGGGACAACGTGTTCACATGTTTGTAGCAGAACCAGCTCATGTTTTGGAGCTTGCTATCGTAGTTCATTTCCCGAGAATCTCGCAACGTCATCTCGTCGATTTGTGTTGCAAACTTTCATTTTTCTTCCTGGACTCGATGAGTCTGGAATAACCTGACACCAACCAGATCTGAATCTCAGGCAGATATGATGGTTGGAACATTTCCCAAGAACTATAATATTGGTCCCTTGATAACCGGTAAAGTGGATGTCGTGGCCAACATACCCAGCCGGAAGACCTATTATTGTAGTATCTTGTTTGAGGAAGTTGGCCACCTCCCCATAAGGATTTCGTAGGATTTACCTCCGTAACTGTTTCTTATGGATTCTATTGCTCCCGAAGTCCGACCTTTACTTGATGTTCTAGTTATCAAACCATATCTATGAATGGGTTACACTAGCACGTCAAGGAGAACATTAGAAGCGGAGTGCTAAATGTCTCTCGGTCGATCACCCAGATTTTGTTTCCTTGGCCTCGCTAGGGTGAAACCTGAGTTGATGTTATCTTCCTATGCATCTGCATCGTCCATCGTTGTTCATCATGGTGGTATGTTGTGTTGCCAGGATCCTTGACACGGATATTGGTAAATCCCTGATGAATATGGAAATGCTCAAGTTCTTGAGAGCACGCACAAGCGCTACGTGTTATCATCGGCACTAGCTGGGTTTGCTCTCAGTTCCCTCGGCAATGCTATGATCTATTCAAACAGTGAATTCACTCTCTATTGTTGGGTTCTTCCCCAGTTACCAGAATCATTCCCAACATTTGCATTTTGTTCCCAGCTTGCACCGCCAATGTGCCCTTCTACCATGGGTCTCTTCCATTTCCGGTGATAAGCAAAATCATCCATTGCGTTGTCTTCAACAAGGTAATCCACATCATCCAAGTCCGAGTATGCCATTCTACCGACCCCCTCCAAACGATCGCTCGAGAATTGCCTTAGGCTGGTTTAAAGAGTTTCAATGATCTCTGAATCAAAAGTAATTCTTTTTGCCACTTAAGGGGATATCTCTACGAGTCACCTTCCCTAAGATGCCTCGTTGTGGTATCATGGCAATCCAACTCCTCGCTACCTTGACAATCGTTTACCACCTTCTTAGGTGTGGAATCGTTGTCTACCTAGTGAACCTTCGTCATCCGTTTCTTCCACCCCTCTTGATGTGTATCTCGTGTCTCAACCCGAGAGATGGTCCTATGTCTCATTCCGTGAGTTGTTCGATCTTCGAGAAGATCGACCCTTCTAGAGTCTCCTTCTTCCCTCCATGTCATGTTGACAGGATTTTCAAGGCAAGACTTCAAGACAATGATGGTGAATGAATCAACGTTCAACTGAAGTGCACCCTGGATCGTGAAGATTGTACTAGTTTGCGTTTCCCCTTCATCCTACCCTACGCTTGAATCTCGAGACGAGATTCTTGTTTAGTGGGGGTGAGTTGTCACATCCCTAGCTTCAGGCATTGCTCTAGGTTAGCTTCATGTGTGCATCATGTCTATATTTTTGAAACTTGAATTGAGGAATATTGGAAGCCTCAAAACCCTAAATAAAAGAGGGGCAAAAACCCTAGAAATCTCATTCATTGCTCCAAAAGGCTCTTCTTAAATGTTTGATAATTTTTGGTAAGGGTTCTGGTCCCAACCAAAATATTGAACATTTTTAAGGATTTATTTTTGGGACTTTGGATTTAATTCATTAGCTATTTGAATTTGAATTATATTCATATAATTAGAATATAATTTCAAATACCCCCTGAAATATTTTATAAGCTTTTGGAAAAGTCCATCTAGCAATATAAAATATTCAGAGGAGCTTTGGCATTGTTTGAATTATTATTTTAATTCAAAACAGTGGCAAAAGAATTAAAAAAAAGAAAACAGAACTGAAATAGAAATAAAATAGAGGAGAGAGAGAGAACTCACCTGGACCTACCTGGCAGCCCACCTGGCCGGCCCAGCAGGCGGCCTGGCCAACTGGCCCAGCCCACCACCGCAGCCCTCCGTCGTCTTCCTCCCCTCGCCCCGAAGCAGCTGCGTGCCCGCACGCGAGCGACCGCGGCCACGTCCTCCCGCCACCTCCTGCTTACCCTCCCTCGTCCTGACCTGCGCCACGGAGACGCCACGCACCCCCTGGCCCCTCTCATTCTCCCTGTGCTCCTCCCCCTCCTCTGTTTCCCTCTCCCGCGAACGGCTGAACGCCATCGTCGCCGCCGTTCGTCACCGCCGCAGCCACAGCCACTCCCTCGCTCCCTCTTCGTATCCCCGAGCTCCGCATCGTCGTCCTCCTCGTCCACCCCGAGCCAAGCAACCAGGGGAGCGCTGCATCGCCGCCCCGGACGTCTTCTTCAACCTCGGTGCCGGCGATCTCCGTCGCTTGATTCGCCGCGTCCAGAGCCTCCCCGGCCCCGCCGTCTGCACCGTCTGACTCGCCGTGAGCCACTTACCTTATCCCCTAACTCCTTGTGCTCGCCCCGTGCTGTAGCGCCGTTCCCCACGAGCACTGAAGCCGCCGTCCGCCATTGCTGCTGCACGCATAGCCTCCATGCCCCTCTGGCCTCACCATGCTGCTCGTGGTGCTCCCCGTGCCTAGCAGGTGCTGCCCAGCCTCTCCTTTTGCTCACCGACGCACCGTAGCGACTCGCCCGTGCATCACCGACCACCACCACCGCCAAAGCTCGTCGCCGGCATGAACTCCGGCCACCCCACGCCCTCTCGTGGGTCCCCCTAGATGCGCGGGAGCACGGGCTCACTCCTGGTGCCCTCAGCGCGACCAGCCACGGGCCGTAGCGCCGTCCCGAGCAACTCCGGCGAGGTCTCGCCGTCGCCGTGGTCGCCGGCGTCACTCGCCGACGTGGCCATTTAATTAGGGCGTAAACACCCCGCTAATCACCCACTAGAGCCACTGCCAAGTGGGCCCCCGTGCCTAATTAATTAGTTTAACCTCTCTGTTAGATTAGCACTAATCTCAGAGGGCCCCGCCTGTCACCGTTGACTTTGCCATGTCAGCATTGACCGGACCCACCAGTCAGCCTCTGTCCCTGCCTGTTACACTGACGTGCGGGTCCCAGCCGTCAGGTTTGACCTGGACCAGCCACGTTGACCTGCTGACGTCACTAATACGTCATGCTGACGCAGTATTTGTTTCTGGAATTAAAATAAATCAAAAATGATTTATTATTTCCAGAAAATAGCTAAAACTTCAATAAATCATAGAAAATTAACCGTAACTCCAAATTAAATAAATTATATATGAAAAATTATCAGAAAAATTCAAGGAATCCATCTGTACCATTTTCATGCATGTTAGAACAACTTATAGCTGCTGTTTAGCACAAATCAATTAAATGGCATTTAAATAATCACATGTGGAGTTTGAATTGAACCTAGGGTTCAAACCAACTCCATTTAACTTGCTGCTAGTTGCATTAGCTCAAAACACATTCATATTGCCATGTCATAGCATGCATCATACTGTGCATTGCATTGATCGTGTTTCTTCTGTGTTTGCCGGTGCTGTTCCCCCTCGGTAGACGTTGTACCGATGATGTGATCGTTGACACTGATGAAGACTCAATGTTATCTTCAGAAGTGCCAGGCAAGCAAAACCCCCTTGTTCATTTCGATAAAACCCTACTCTCTCGCTCCTGCTCTCAGTTATTGCATTAGGACAACAACGATTCAACTGTTACTTGCTGCGGTAGCTGAACCCCTTTATCCTCTGCATGACCTGTCATTCCACAGTAAATAGATGAAACCCACTAGCATGAGTAGGAGTTGTTTGAGCCCTGATGTGCCTACTCATTCATGCTTGTCGTCATGCCTGCTACTGCTTAGAGTTGAGTCAAGTCTGATTCATCGGGGATGAATCAGAGGCGTGTGAACATGTCTTACTATGGGTGAACTAAGTGTGTGAACACGATTTGGTAAAGGTAGCGGTGAGAGGCCATGTAGGAGTACATGGTGGGTTGTCTCATTGCAGCCGTCCTCAGGAACCGAGTTCTGTGTTGGTGATCCATGACCAGCTACTACCACACATTGGAATGCTTAAGTGCCCCTCTCGACTTATTAATCAACTTGATCTCTGTCCAGGAGTTGCAACTAGTTTCTGGTGTTTGTAGGCAGTGTTAGTAGTCTACCAAGTGGCACCCGGTACAGGTGGGCTTGGGACAGACTAGGCACAGTGGCACGGTGTACCAAGTGGCACCCGGTTGGTGGGCTTGGGAACCCTGCTCACATCGTTTGGGGCCGTGAGCGACACCCCGGCCGGATCTCCTTGCGGATGGAACCCGAATAGGCAATAAACCTGGACTAGAGACTTGTTCGGTTAGTCAGGTCGTGGCCGACTCCCTCGCCCGGCTTCCGCTTGAAGGTTGCCGAGGTACATGACGTGTACAGGGCGGTAAGTGGCGAGAGCGTGTGTGAAGAAGTACACCCCTGCAGGGTTAACATCATCTATTCGAATAGCCGGATTCCTCGGATATGGAAACTTGGACCCCTTGCATAGTTCATAGACAAGTGTAAGTGGATACTCTAAAATACGCAAGATAAGCGTGAGTGCTATGGATGGCGTTCTCGTAGGGAGACGGGAGCGGATCCATAGTGGTGTATTGATATGGTGAATATGTGGACTCGTGTGCGCCACCTCAAAAGAGTTACTTGCAGTCGTAGATCAGGATAGCCACAGAGTCAAAGCTGGCTTGCTGCAGTTAAACCCCACCATCCCCTTTGTTGATAATGATGCATATGTAGATAGTTCTGATGTAAGTCTTGCTGGGTACATTTGTACTCACGTTTGCCTATTTTATGTTTTTGCAGAGAGACTTCAGTCTCACTAGTAATTCCGCGTGGTCTTCGACGTTTAGCTTGTTACCTCAGCTACGATCTTGTGCCCTCGGCAGGATCTGGTAGATAGTCAGGCTTCTCAGCCTTTTTCATTTATAGTTGTCTGTACTCAGACATGTTAAGCTTCCGCATGTGCTTTGACTTGTATGCTCTGATTGTTGGGTCATGAGACCCATGTTTGTAATATCTCGCTCCTCGGAGCCTATTGAATAATTACTTGAGTTGTAGAGTCATGTTGTGATGCCATGTTGTATCTGCACATATCGAGCATATTGTGTATGTTGTTGAAATGCTTGATATGTGTGGGATCTGACTATCTAGTTGTTTATCCTTAGTAGCCTCTCCTACCGGGAAATGTCTCCTAGTGTTTCCACTGAGCCATGGTAGCTTGCTACTGCTCCGGAACACTTAGGCTGGCCGGCATGTGTCCTTCTTCGTTCCTGTGTCTGTCCCTTCGGGGAAATGTCACGCGATGAATACCGGAGTCCTATTAGCCCGCTACAGCCCGGTTCACCGGAGTCCTGCTAGCCCAGTGCTACAGCCTGGATTCACTCGCTGATGACCGACACGTTCGATGTTGGGTCATGGATGCCTGTCCCTGTAAGTTTGTGCCACTTTGGGTTTACGACTAGCCATGTCAGCCCGGGCTCCTTACCATATGGATGCTAGCGACACTATCATATACATGTGCCAAAAGACGCAAACGGTCCCGGGCAAAGGTAAGGCGACACCCGTGGGAATACCGTGCGTGAGGCCGCAAAGTGATATGGGGTGTTACATGCTAGATCGATGTGGCATTGAGTCGGGGTCCTGACACTTTGTCAGCACGCTCTCACCAGCCTTCAGCTGGCGTCGGAGTTGTTGCTCTTCCGGATTTAATCCGGCGCCATCTGCAATTTCATTTGTCAGATTTGCACCCACGCCGCACTTCGCAAAATACTTATCTTTCAAAGCGTATATTACCACAGGGGGTCTCCTTGGGCTCCCCTGCCGTGGCTAGTGCGGCCTCAAGTTGGGCTTTGCACTCTTCCAGCTCCTGGGACAGTAGGGTATTCTTTTCTGTAAGAACCTGCATAACAAATGATCCTTAAATCAGTTATTCTAACTGTTTCAAGTCTCAGGGGCTACTGGTATATATATAATTACCAAAATTTTCTTACCTGTATGTCTTTTACATATTGCTCTGTGGCTCTGGCTAGACCATTTTGAGCGGCACGGAGGTACGCATCTCCCGAATTGAAGGCATCCAATGCCTCTTGCGAGAAACAAGCGTCGCGAAGAATTGTCCGGCGACGCCTGTGGTTCATGGCACTCTCCACCTCGGAATTGGTGGCAGACAGCCTGTCCGCATCCTCTGTCGGAGGAGCGTCCAGTGCGCGCCACGTGTTCGCCTCCGCTTCCGCACCAGGCTTTGGAGCCTGGCTGGTGGAGGCGCGATTGGCAACCTCTCCAGATATAGTCCGGCGAGGTCTCTTCGTCCTGAAAAGAGCACGAGCGTTAGTATGCCTTGAAGGAATAACACCTGGGAATAAGATGGCGCGCTATACCTTTGCGCCAGCGTCTCAGTCCGGACCGCACTTCTTTTCAGCCCACGGGGCCTTGCCGCCCCTCGTTGGCTAGTCGCCGCAGGCTCGGCCTCCCGTCTCAAGGACCTCCCCTGCAAAACACGGTTGTCATACGGCAATCGAAAATACGCGAGGATAGATCCCTTTTCAAAGTGCTGGGACTTCGGTCTCAGTTACCTGTGAGGCTGGGAGTAGCCCTGGGTAATCGGCCGTGATGGCCACCAAGGCGTTGTCCTTGCTCAATTGATGAAACACCCCATCAATCAGCTCCACAGATAAGTCCGGATCCTCTTGAGAGGCCGGGTCGAGGGACCGTCCCGGATCCTCGGGTTGTGGAGGAGGGCTGTTTATTTCTTTAACAGCCTGGCGCAGTTCCTGCGTTGAAGTCATTAGACTGAATATTTAACGATGGGAATATAAAACGGATGGGCAAGTAAAAGTGTCCACTTACCCAACTTGGGGGATTATACATAGAAAATCCACCTTGTGGGTTGACGCGGAGAAATTCCTCCTCTTCTCCCTTGTACAAAGCGGACAAGGTCTTTATTAGAGCGGCAGCCAAATCCGGCCTCTTATGGCCATGGCGGGTGGCGTCATCCTCCCCGTTGAAGTCCCACATGGGGTGGCCTCTATACTGGAGCGGCTGCACCCCTCGCATGATGCATGCGGCCATGACCCCGATCATGGTCAGTCCAGAATGGGCTAACAATCTTATCCGGCCCATCAGGTAAAGAACGTCCTTGTCCCTTTCCCTCTGAGGGCTCCGTGGACGCCAGCTTAGGCGCTTCTTTAGGGGAGCACTGTCGAACTCAGGGAGGCCGATCCAGATAGGATCCGGCAGCGGACGTCCTCTATATAAAACCATTTCGAAGGCCAGTCCTGGGACGCCTTCTTTGGGGTTCCAGATAGATATCTGGTCCCGGCGACGCGCCACACCTCGGCTCCGCCCACTTGATATATTGACCCCTTCTGAGAACGGGGCACAAGGCAGAATAGCCTTTTCCACAGCGCGAAATGATCCTCGCAGCCCAAAAACAGCTCGCAAAGTGCTACGAAGCCCGCGATATGCAATATGGAGGCAGGCGTGAGGTTGTGCAGCTGGAGGCCATAGAACTCCAGGAGCCCCCGGAGAAACAGATGAATTGGAAATCCGAGCCCTCTTATTAAGTAAGGGACAAGGCATACCCGCTCTCCTTTGGAGGGATTGGGGGCGCTCTCCGCTTGCTCTCCGCCATTATAGGTGGCAAGTCCGGCTCGAACCGGGACCATATAGGCCGGGGGGAGAAATCCCTTGGTCTGGAGCGTCGCTAGCTCGATGTGCGGGATGGAGCACCTCTTCCAATCTCCAGGCTGAGGGCTGGAAGGGCGAGAGGAGGAGTTGCGGTGGCCGGCCATGATAGAATGGACCTCTGTCGGATACGCTCTGATGAATACTCGCGGAGGGGAGAAGGTGTGGTTTGGATCTAAATCCTCGTCCCCTTAAATAGGCGGCTCATTCACGCGACTAGGGGTGTAAATATAAAGAAAACACCCCAACTCTTCGTATTCGTTTGACACGTGGAAGACGACCATTATTGGGCGTAAAAGCCAAGGAGCACTACATTTACAAGAAAACGGACACTATTCAACAGGTACACGGAATTTGGAGGAGAACCCGCCTTGCAATGCCGAAGATAATTTGCGCACCGGACTCGTCGTCATTGAAGCCTGGTTCGGGGGCTACTGAGGGAGTCCTGGATTAGGGGGTGTCCGGATAGCCGGACTATACCTTCGGCCGGACTCCTGGACTATGAAGATACAAGATTGAAGACTTCGTCCCGTGTCCGGAAGGGACTTTCCTTGGCGTGGAAGGCAAGTTTGGCGATACGAATATGTAGATTTCCTACCATTGTAACCGACTCTGTGTAACCCTAGCCCTCTCCGGTGTCTATATAAACCGGAGGGTTTTAGTCCGTAGGAACAACAGTCATACCATAGGCTAGCTTCTAGGGTTTAGCCTCATTGATCTCGTGGTAGATCTACTCTTGTACTACCCATATCATCAATATTAATCAAGCAGGACGTAGGGTTTTATCTCCATCAAGAGGGCCCGAACCTGGGTAAAACATTGTGTCCCCTGCCTCCTATTACCATCCGCCTAGACGCACAGTTCGGGACCCCCTACCCGAGATCCACCGGTTTTGACACCGACATGGGCCCGTGGATAAGACCGGTCTAGGTTGTCAGGAACAAGCCGGATACGCATTATGATGGTGCACGGGTACACTTCATGCCAACATGTCGGCTGCGTTGAAAATCTTTCTAGTGTACAACTCAGCCAAATTCTTTCAACACTTGTCACAAATTGAGGTGGTACTCGTCACTTTGGACGCAGTCCAACATCAGAGCTTGACTGCAAGGGGATGTTTCTTGTTGAACCAGTTTCAAGACCAGCGACCGAGGTAGACAAGCAGTTTACCAAGGTGTTTCTACCTTGAAGACCGGTTTAGAGGTTACCAAAGATGTGTCGGCTAAGGGTCCTCTCACCACACCCACTCTCGTCCTGGTTGGCTCGGTTGAGGACCCACTGTCGGTTCTGTCCTGGGCCGCATTAGGCAATCCATGGTGTATACAAGGAAGATTTCAGAAAACTTGACGTACACGACAAGACGCTGGATTCGTGAAGGAATCTACCTCCTCGTACATAGCTGACTAGGATCTTATACCCTAGGACCCCC
>NC_041380.1:505717463-505725974 GCF_002162155.2 Triticum dicoccoides
GTCTTGTGTTCTTGTTACCATCGTCCTAAGACATCTAGCTTAGGATCCTCTACTCAGAGATCTGCTGATTTAGCTCTGGCACACATTGAAGCCAATTTTCAACGCCAGTAGCCTAGTAACTTCTGAACAATTACCATTTTTAGTGTTAGTGGCTTAGTAACTTTTGTACTCAATGGGTTGGTAATTTTTGTACACACTACACAGTCTGGTATTTTTTTAGTGCTTATTGTTTCACAAATTATGTGTTTTAGATGGTATACTTAAAATCCGAATTCTAGTTATATGTGTTTTGGATGGTTACCTTCATCATTTCTTATTAGTTTCTTATCTCTACTATGTAAAAAACAAGTCGCGTTCCTTTTGCCACCAGGCAGAACTCTTTGTCAACTGGTTCTCTCCCTCCCACCATGTTCCTCCATCGACTTGTTTTTATCCAACCGTTTTTTCCTCACCACGTCATATTTGACCACACATTCCAAATATGCCACTCAATTATATTAATTTACTTACCATTTGTAGCATGACATGAACTCCACCCTTAATTAACTTACCTTTTTCAATAACATGGAATTAAGCCGTCCGATTGCACACCATATTTGACCGCACACCTTCCCGTACGCTGCTCGATCATATTAATTTACTTACCATGCATGAACCAGGCTACCAAATTAATGAGGTAAAAATATTTAACCCGCGTGGCAATGTACAGGCACATACCAATTATAACCAAGAATAGAACAAGGGACGGGTAAGTTTGCAGATTTTTGTGTATGGGTTTTTAAGTTTGAGAGCGAACATGTGATAACAGTTTTCGGGGTGATGAGCTTAGTTGTGGGGTGGTGGGCTAGTAAGTTCAATAGGATTTGGTTGGTAACAAACTCCACTTTTTCATATAAAAAGACTACACCTTTTCCCCCTAATTTCTCATGGCAATAATAGTCTTTTTGGGGCTCATAATATTCACATAGACTTGTGGTTGTGGTAATTAACTACAAGGCATTTGTCTTGCAGTCAGTTACCACAAGTCTATGTGACGAGTAAGCTGAATTTGAATTTTGTTTACCTTTTTTATGTTTCTCTTGGATTTTTTTGCCCAATTCCTGATAATTTTCTTTCCTAGGGTTCTATCCCTCAAATCCCTAATAGTTTTCAGTGTTTACGTATGAACTTGTGGTTCAACAGATTCAAAGTATAGATAGAAGATAAATTTGGGGATCTTGAGAGAAACTTGTCAAGGTGGGTGGTGCGTCTAGTATCGTCGGAGGACGTGTGGAGGTTTGTCTCCATCAGATCTTGTGGGATTCGGTTGGTGCTGGTCTTCGGTGGATCTGTTTGGATCCGGTCTTCATTTGTCTTGGTTTGGGTGTTTGCGGGCTTGACCCCTTCTGATCTATGACTTTCTTCATTGGCGATGGTTGCTACTCTGGTGCGCTGGTCCTATGGGGCCTTAGCACGACGAACCCCCGACTGTCTACTACAACAATGTTTGCTCATTTCTGGTCAGGGAAGGGTGATGACGGTGGCGCGCCTTCGGCTCGCTCCAGTGCTTGTAGTCATCGCTAGGTGGTCCACGGACATGGTTGCAATTTTTATTACCTTTGTTTGTTCTTTTGTATTGACATGATTGAAGATGAATAGATTGGAAGTTTCTCGCAAAAAAACTTGTCAATGTGGGTGACACATCGGGGTTCTAGATTGCGGAGATAAGAGAGGGTTTGTGGTCAGTGAGGATGAGTCAGTCTTGTTTTGTTGTGTCGGAGGGAAGGAAACAAAGAGAAGGGTGCGGGTAACTATGGTGTGATTGTTGGGCGATCAATGGGCCTTGTCTTTCGCACGTGACTCGCCCTTCGCGAGGGGAAGGGTTCGTAGTGGGACCTCCTTTACCGCGTAGTGCACATCGCAAAACGCGCACACCCCCCACTACCTGCCCCTTTGGGTCGACCCATGTGTGGGGCTAGACACCCCTTTTTCATTTTGTTTTTGCTTTTCTATTTTTTCTTTTAAATAATTCATTATTTTTAAAAAGTTTCAAATTTACAATATTTTTGACAAATGTTCTACCAATCATAAAATATTACTCCCTCTGTTCATTTTTGTAAGACCTTGAAGACATTTCAGACAATGTACAAAATAGCCCATTTGAAGTTGTCTGAAATGACTTACAAAAGTGAACAGAGGGAGTAGTAAATTCAAATTGCTTTCATGATTTTGAAAAAAAATCAGAAAATCATAAATGTTTGCAGATTCAAAAAAGTTTGTGATTGAAAAAAGTGTACATATTAAATAAACATTGATGATTTAAAAAAATTAACGATTTAAAAAAATTGCATTAAAAACAAATGTTCATGAATTTTAAAAAATATTCACGAATTAAAAAATGTTCACGCATTTTTAATAAATGTTCAGAAAAATATAAAATGATTTTTTAACAAATTTTCACAAAATTGAAAAACATTTCACGAATTTAAATAAAATATTAAGATTAAAGAAATATCCATTGTTTTCTTAATAAATGTTCAAAAAATTTAAAAATATTTCACGAATTTGTAAAAAAAACTCAACTCTGCAAATATTGTTTGGTGATTCAAAAACTGTTCATGCATTTCATAATATATTTTTCAAAATAAGAAAATCGTGAATTTCAATGTTTGTCCCTAAATTCAATAAAAAAATCATAGATTAAAAAATATTCAAAAAATTTAAGAAAAGTTCAAAATTTGAAAAAATGTTCATGAATGTATAAAAAATGTTCGTGAACTCAAAATTTTTATGAATTAAAAATATGTTCATGATTTCAATAATATGTTCACAAATTCAGGAAATATTCGTAATTTTAAAAAATAGTCAAAAAGTTGAATATCTTTGGAAAATGTGAAGAAATAGGAAATAAAATTTAAAATAAAAATAAAACAGAAAATGAAAAAGAAAAAGAAAAAGATCTTGAATAAATGAATATACGAAAAAAAGAAAACTCACATATTGCGACAAATGACGCAGGTGGGAGTGATCTTTGCGAAGAGGACTACTTAATTAATGATTTAAAAAAAATCTAAATACACTTCTTTCTAATATATGCCGATGAAAAGCCCACAAGTCCGAAACACCGGACCGAGGCGATCTCGTTTTTCCCCCCTCAATAATTCACAGGGAGCTGGATTAGAGGTTTGTCGGTCCTTTTGCGAGCGAGCTCTGTTGCATGGCGCCATGCCCGAGGGCCGTTATGAGATGGCCGCTCCGCGGCGTGCGTGGTGCCACCGTCCGTTGACAGCCTAGGCGGACAACGGGAACGGCAAGGTGAACTTTGCTGGTGCGCGATGCCTCTATTGCTGTCATGCTATTGACAGGCGCAACACGGCCGGTGGCGCGCGCGTCAGAGCACGGGGCGCGTCGTCGTGGCGGCAACCCAATCTTGCAGTACCTTTGCGGAAGAAGCCGCCCATGGTGCCGCGTACATACACGGCATACCGTATGAGTATGCGCACGTCAGCAAGACATCATGCTCCTGGGTTGAGTCATGCATGGTCCGGGCTTGACGATGTTGACGCCCCTTGACTCGCCGTCGCCGTACGCCATCTGACCGGTGCCTACTATGCTGCCTCGACAGTCGACACGGACGGCGGCATGCAGCGCTCCGCACATAATTGAAACTGTCATCGACGTTGGTGAGGTGCCATGGAGGGCATGGAGCTGGCCTCGCGCTCCCGCTACGCCAGGCAGGGCACCGCGGACGTTGTCGGGGCGGGAACAAGTGATGCGCGCGTCGGAACTCGGAAGTATAGGGACGCCGAAGGCACCACTTACATGGACGTTCAGAGCACGTGATGCGCGTGTCATGCACACTCTTGTAGGATACGTATGCATGGCAGCGGCTGTTGTCCTGCCGTTCCGACGCCCTGTAATGCTGGGGGCCGAGTCCGGCTTCAGCCGCGACGACGTTGGCACCCGGCCAGCTCTGCTCGCCGTGTGTTAGACTGTATTTACATGTGTATATTGTAACGTTGTATACCACCTCATTACATATATATATGATAGGCCATCCTTAAAGGGTTGTGCCGGTTCCCCCCAAAGACTATTGTCTTACATGGTATCACGCTAGGTTACGTCCGCTTCTGCCTAAAAACCCTAAACCACCGCCGCCGCCGCCGCGCCCGCCGCCGCCGTCGCCCGACTGCTATGACGTCCGCCGCTGCGTCCGGCTCCACCGCCACCGGTTTTCTGCCGGCCTCCCTCGCGGCACTTCTCTCAAGGCCGCTGGATGTCGCCTCCCTTCAGGAGCCGATCGGGACACGGAGCGTCGGCTCCCTCTTCGCGCTCCCGCCGGCTGCTACTTCGCCCGGGCAGGCGCTTGTGGCCCACACCACCGCCGCCCCGTCAACCGCGGCTGTCGCGCCCTCGGCCACTGCGCCGCTGGTGGCGGAGGACGTCGCGCTGGCAGGCTTCGCGGCGTCAACCGCGGCCATCGCGCCCTCTGTCACCGCGCCGGCTGCCCCTCCGACTGTCTCCACGGTGTTCTCACCTCAGCCAATCTCCTCGATGGGATCGCAGCCGCCGCCGCCGTTTCACTTCGGCCATCTCATCACCATCAAGTTGTCGTCGGACAATTACATCTTCTGGCGCGCGCAGGTTCTTCCGCTTCTTGGGAGTCACTACCTGCTTGGCTATGTCGACGGCTCTCTCCCTTGCCCTCCTGCGCTGGTTGACAGCGTGCATGGTCCGGTCTATAATCCGGCTCACCGTGTCTGGACAGGGCAGGATCAAGCGAACATCTCCTCCATCCAGGGGTCGCTCTCTCCGGCCGTTGCTGGGCTTGTTGTCTTCGCCAAGACGTCCCACGAGGCATGGACTATTCTTGAGCGCTCGTTTGCGGCACAGTCGCAGGCTCGTGTATCTGGACTCCGTCGCCAACTTGGGGAGTGTCAGAAGCTTGACTCCACCGCCACTGAGTTCTACAACAAAGTCAAGAGTCTCGCCGACACGCTGGCCTTCATTGGACAGCCCCTCACCGACTCCGAGTTCAACTCGTTTATTGTCAATGGTCTTGATGAGGAGTATGACGCCCTAGTCGAGATCATCAATGAGAGGGGCAACTCCACGCCCATGCCAGCACACGAGGTCTTTTCACGCCTCCTGCTTACTGAGCAACGAGTCGAGACGCGCCGATCCAGGGGCAACGGCGCCCTCTCGGCAAACGCCGCCACCAAGGGTGGTCGCTCATCTGCTTCATCCAGGGCTCCTTCGGGGCAGTCACCACCACCCGCCTCGGCCCCTCCTCCTACTGCGACGCTACCAGGGGCTGGCGGTCCACGTGTGTGCCAGCTTTGTGGTCGCGATGGGCACTGGGCCTCGAAGTGTCACAAGCGCTTCCAGCGGGGTTTTCTTGGTCTTGGCAATGACGGGAAGGATACACACAACTTTGCTCGTCAGGTCGCCATGGCTGATCGTCCGCCGCCGCAGAAGCCACAGGGACACACTCAGTCCTACTCCATTGATCCCCACTGGTACATGGACTCTGGGGCGACAGAGCACCTGACCAGTGAGATGGGGAAGCTTCACACTCGTGAACCCTACCATGGCTCCGACAAGATCCACACCGCCAATGGAGCAGGTATGCACATCTCTCATATTGGTCAAGCATCACTTCTCACTAGACATGCCAATAGGAGTCTTCAACTTCGCAATGTTCTTCGAGTTCCATCTGTGACACGTAATCTTCTTTCAGTTCCTAAACTCACTCGTGATAATAATGTGCTTTGTGAATTTCATCCTTTTGATCTTTTTATTAAGGATCGGGGCACGAGGGACATTCTTCTTAGTGGGCGGCTCTGCCAAGGTCTCTATCGTCTGGAGCATCCTGGCGTCGCTCGCGTCTTCAGTGGAGTTTGGGTATCTCCGTCACAGTGGCATGCTCGTCTTGGTCACCCGGCCACACCTATTGTCCGGCATGTTTTGCGTCGTCATGAGCTTCCTAGTGTGTCTGGTAATAAAGATGTAGCAGTGTGTGATGCTTGTCAGCAGGGGAAGAGTCATCAACTTCCTTTTTCGGAGTCCAGTCGTGAGGTGAAACATCCTTTAGAACTTGTGTTTTCAGATGTATGGGGTCCTGCTCAGACTTCTGTTAGTGGTCATAATTATTATATCAGTTTTGTTGATGCTTACAGCCGCTTCACCTGGCTTTATCTTATCAAACGTAAATCTGATGTGTTTGACATTTTTGTTCAGTTCCAAAAACATGTTGAACGCCTTCTCAAGCACAAAATTGTTCATGTTCAGTCGGACTGGGGTGGCGAGTATCGCAACCTCAACTCCTTCTTTCAGTCGCTTGGGATCACTCACCATTTAGCATGTCCACATACACATCAGCAGAATGGTTCAGTAGAACGTAAGCATCGTCACATTGTTGAAGCTGGTCTGACTCTTTTGGCCCATGCATCTGTTCCGTTTCGTTTTTTGAGTGATGCTTTCACCACTGCATGTTTTCTCATCAATCGTACTCCTACTCGTGTTTTGAATATGAAGACTCCCATTGAAGTTCTCCTTAATGAACAACCGGACTACACCTTTCTCAAGGTGTTTGGGTGTGCTTGCTGGCCCCATCTTCGTCCATATAACAAGCGTAAGCTCGAGTTTCGTTCCAAGAAGTGTGTTTTTCTTGGTTATAGCTCTCTTCATAAAGGATACAAATGTCTTCATGTTCCCACTAATTGTGTCTACATCTCTCGGGATGTTGTGTTTGATGAGCATGTTTTTCCCTTTGCCAAACTCCCTGTGTCCACTACCGAGCCACCTGTCATGCATTCATCCTCTGTTGCTTCTGACCAATTTGATGATGTTGCATATTCTCCTCTATTGTTGCCTAACCATGGTGCAGGCACTGGTCGTGGGGCTCATTTGGAGATTCTGGAAGCGCCATATT
The DNA here is from genome assembly GCF_002162155.2 of Triticum dicoccoides. Taxonomy (NCBI): domain Eukaryota; kingdom Viridiplantae; phylum Streptophyta; class Magnoliopsida; order Poales; family Poaceae; genus Triticum; species Triticum dicoccoides. The sequence goes on from NC_041380.1 coordinate 505,724,377, forward strand.
CCTCTTCGTCGCCATCGCCTTCATCCTCGGCACCTTCTGTTGTGCATGAGGAGCACATGGCGCCACTGCATGGCCTTGGTTTCCGTGCTCATGCACGGCCGATCGACGTCCTGGCCCGGTCGCCTCTGGCTTCTGAGCTGCCTTCGCCATCGTCGCGCCCTGCAACCCCGCCGACTGGGTCGGCCTCCTCGGTCCCCGTCTCGCCCAGGGCGTCGGGGCAGTCATCACCAGGCCTGGCCTCGCCCGCCCCTGCCTCGCCCAGGGTGTCTGGGCCCTTCTCACCAGGGCCGGCCTCGCCTGCTCTCGCCTCGCCAAGGCCGTCTGGGCCGGTGTCACCGGAGCTGGCCTCGCCCACCCTCGGTTCGCACATGGCCTCTGAGCCCCTGTCGTCGGACCAGTCTTCGCCATGCAGCCCGAAGTCGTTTGTCCCGAGCTCGCCTGAGGTGATTCCTGCATCTCCGGCGACCGTCACGTCTCCGTCACCTTCGCCTCCGCCGGCTCCTGCTGCTGCTCTACGTCCACATACACGCAGTCGGAGTGGCATTTTTCAGCCTAAGCAACGTCACGATGGCACAGTTGCTTGGTTAGCGGCGTGCATGTCTGCTGCTCTCGCAGATCCATCCTCTGAGCCACGCACGTATCAAGCTGCTATGCGCATTCCTCATTGGAGAGAGGCCATGGAGCAGGAGTATCAAGCGCTTCTTCGCAATCAGACATGGACTCTTGTTCCTCCACAATCACGGGTAAATGTCATTGATTCCAAATGGGTTTTCAAAGTGAAGAGGCATTCTGATGGGTCCATTGAGCGCTATAAGGCTCGTTTGGTTGCTCGTGGTTTTCGACAGCGTTTTGGACTTGACTATGAAGACACCTTCAGTCCAGTGGTCAAGCCTACTACCATCAGACTTCTTCTCTCTCTGGCTGTTACTCGAGGTTGGTTTCTTTGTCAGCTTGATGTTCAAAATGCTTTTCTTCATGGTGTCTTGGCGGAGGAGGTTTACATGCGCCAGCCTCCGGGTTTCTCTGATCCGGATCGCCCTGATCATCTCTGTCGTCTGTCCAAGGCAATTTATGGTCTGAAGCAGGCTCCTCGTGCTTGGCATGCTCGTCTTACAATGGCTCTTCGTGCTCATGGTTTTGCATTATCAACTGCTGACTCCTCATTGTTTCTTCTTCAAAGGCCTGAGGTTACTATGTACTTGTTGGTCTATGTAGATGATATCATTTTGGTCAGCTCCTCTCAGTCGGCTGCTACTGCGCTTGTTCGCTCACTTGGTGCTGATTTTGCGGTCAAGGACCTTGGGAAGCTTCATTACTTTCTTGGTGTGGAGGTTACTTCTCGTGCTGCTGGCCTTGTTATGACGCAGAAGAAGTACTCTCTGGATTTGTTGCAGCGAGCTGGGATGCTTAAGTGCAAACCGACGACTACACCCATGTCTACCACTGATAAGCTCAATGCTGTTGATGGTGTGCTTCTTTCTTCTTCTGATGCGACCGAGTACCGGAGTATTGTTGGTGGGCTCCAGTACTTGACGATCACGCGACCAGACATTTCCTATGCTGTTAACCGAGTCTGCCAGTATCTGCAGTCACCCCGT
>NC_041380.1:505726158-505798827 GCF_002162155.2 Triticum dicoccoides
ACTCATTGGTCTGCTGTTAAGCGGATTTTGCGCTATATTCGTTTCACGGTGGCTCATGGTTTGCATATTCGGCCGTCTGACTCTGGTTGTCTTTCAGCATATTCTGATGCAGACTGGGCTGGCAATCCGGATGACAGGCGATCCACGGGGGGTTATGCTGTCTTCTTTGGCTCTAACCTGATTGCTTGGAGTGCTCGGAAACAGGCTACTGTCTCGCGTAGCAGTACTGAGGCTGAGTATAAGGCTGTGGCCAATGCCACATCAGAGATTATCTGGGTACAGTCCTTGCTTCAGGAGTTAAGTATACCCCAATCACAGCCTCCTGTTCTTTGGTGTGATAACATCGGTGCTACATACCTTTCTGCAAATCCGGTATTCCATGCCCGAACGAAACACATTGAAGTTGACTATCACTTTGTGCGTGAACGTGTCTCTCAGAAGCAACTACAGATCAAGTTTATTTCTTCCAAGGATCAACTTGCTGACATCTTCACCAAGCCATTGCCTTTGCCACAGTTTAAGACTTGCAGGCGCAATCTTACCCTTCTAGATTCATTAGAAAGTGGCTAAGATTGAGGGAGGGTGTTAGACTGTATTTACATGTGTATATTGTAACGTTGTATACCACCTCATTATATATATATGTGATAGGCCACCCCTAGAGGGTTGTGCCGGTTCCCCCCAAAGACTATTGTCTTACACCGTGGAATACCGTGCCCGTGCCTGGAGTCCGGAGCGAATTTGGCACTTGATGGCGTCCAGTGGTCGGATAAGAAAGAGCTGCCGCGCCGCTGAAATTCGCCACGGAATGAATGCACGGACGGAGCTTTTTGACGGAGACAGCAATCCGGTTCTCGGACGCGCAAACCTCCTGCGCCGGCCGCTCACCGATGTCCCAGCCCAGTTCTCGGACGCGGCATTGGTGCCAGCCCTCTTCGCCGAGACCGTCACGTCACGTCGTAGGAAGACCTTGTGTGGACGCCATGTGCATGTCATGCGTGTGCGCTACGAGTACGATGCATGACCGTCACGCGCTGCAACGACGCGCTCTGGGCCGACTCCTGTTCCTGCTCCTGCTCCTGCATGCGCCATGCACGAACAGCGCGCCGCACATAATCAGAGCTCCCCCTCGACGCCTTGGCCACGTGGGCCGTCGATTCGCGATTACCCTGATCTGATCACATTGGTAGCAAAATAAAAATAAAAATAGGGTGTACAAGGCAACTGGAAACATCTCGCGTATATGTATAGACACAAATCGTGCTGCCGCGATTCCAGGCCGAGGCATGGCACCAGCGTCTTCCTCGCCCATCCGCGCTACCGCATATGTGACATAATTTGATTGGAACAAAATAAGGTTTGGCCCCATTTTTTTTAAATTAGGAGGAGATGATTAGATTAAAAAGAAAAAAGAGAAAAAAAGACAGCTAATCAAGAAGAGGCTATTAAGTCGGAGACAGGATCGGATCGGTGCAACTGAAAGCCGCCGTGATATGCGCCAACAGCATTTTATACCGCGAGCCTATATAAGATAGATCGATGGATGGGTCAAACATAGCCTAGGTTTTCAGTCACCGCTAGCTGCTTTCCGATGCCTGCCTCCCCTTGGGCGCCTTCCAGGTTCCAGCCGCAAGGACCGGGAACGCCGTCGCTGTCCTCGCCGGCAGGCCACGGCAACAGTAACACACAGCCTGTTTATGTGCAGCCGGCCGACCGTCAAGTACAAATTCATGCACACACCAAAAAACAGAGCTTCATTCTAGCAGAATAAGCAGAGTAGCTCACACCTACATTGCATCCTAGTACAATCATACAGATAAGATCTAGTGTAGTTCAATGTCGTTCAGCGACACTGCAGCAATAGTTGTACCAAGTCTCCAACAAGTTTTTTCGAGCCAAATTTCTCATCAAACTTGCGTCTCTCACCAATCGCTCTGAATACGTACGCCTCCAAGAGTCAATTCCATAGCTCCACACCAAAAAATCACTGTTTTTGTCAGCTTACCTCCTAGACAGAGCAGGAAGACCCCACGCCCTAAACAAGAGCCTCACGGAAGTCATCCACATAGCCAGCGGGGAACAGCGGAAGATCACCGAACTGCCTGTAGATATCCTCGTCCAAGAGAATGAGCTGGAGCTGGCCCTCTGGCCCGATGACTTGGTCCAGGTTGTACAGCTCACAGTTTGCTACAGAATCTCGCAGTTCTATTTCGTCCTCATCTGGCTCATCCTGTAGCCCCTCCTCGACTTCTTGCACACCATCTCCTCCCTCAACCAACACCCTATTTCTTGCATGCAGGCTGTAGCGGCTCATTTTCTTCCACCTCCTCATGCGCACCCACATCAAGACCTCCAGTACATCATCCATAACTGCGGTGAACCTCATCCTCCTCATCATGTCCATGAAGATCATCAGTATTCTGCTAGCCTCGCAGAACAAAATGACTGCCCGCAGAAGAGCCCTCTTGACTGCCGCATCAACTGATAGTGGATTGGTGAGCACATGAAAGATGTCCATCAGTGCAGCGGTAGGTCCGACGGGCATCGTTGTCTGTGCATCGTGACGGCCACTGAAACGCAAACTCGTAGAGGGTAAGTATCCTGGCATCCAGTCTCGCTGGTCCTTGAAATAACGCCAATTGGTCCAGACATTGCCATTATACCAACGATACGCTATCAAGTATAGATTCTGATCACAGACTAGAAATTACACGTAAACATTAGGACGCGTAGGGTCTTCAAGTTTGATTCTGTGATACGTTCGTCCACCTTGAGGATGCATCCTTGGTGTAACGGGACGCGACCTGAACAGAGCTAGCCCAATGCGTATTTCTCTCCGTTTCCTGAGGAGACGCATGACCCTTCGATACTCATGGAGACCACCACGCACATTCAAGGTAATCATCGGTATATGCTGCAAACAAATAACATAACTTTCTTAATACAACTTGTAAAACTGGATAAAAAGGAGTTTTTTTTTCTTCTTAAACTACACTGCATGCTCCCAGTGGATAAAAACCAATTACTGTACGTAGTAGTATTTGTTATGACAAGCCTTTTGTTTCGCTTGCCAGCCATATGTCAGCGAGCAACGAAGCTACGTTGCCAGTTGCACTACTGGTCACTACTTGGGTGCTGGATGACATGCCTTTTGTTTTTTGTTCTCTCCGCTTGGTTAACTCCTCCCCTAGCTAAAGCACCATGCTCTTCCGCCGCAAAGTCTCTTTTACCGGTTCAGGTAGCTACCGGTGAAGCATCGACCGGTCATTTTGCTCGTGATTCGTGTTGTGGTGGCCCACATCCAATGTATAAGAGTGTATTTATGACAGTTAATGTTTTGTATATAGTCAAATCAATGTCAGATAAATAGTGTCCATGCCAGTACTTTTTGGAGTGGGATGTACGTATGCATGCAATGTCTCTCCCCTCTCCCTCTCCTAAACAAATCCATGCATTTTATTTTTGTTTACATATTTAGATGGCCAATTTTTTTTACAGTAATGCTCTATGATTTATTTTTTTCATATATTCAAACTCATGAACATAAATTCTGTAGAATAAGACCAATCTTGAATATATTTAAACTAGTTTAATTTTTACTATTTCAATCATATCAAAATATTAATTTCACTCATTTCAAATTTCAATTTTCAAAATAATTGAAACCACTTTTCTGAATATAGTTTTCTTAAGTTGTTGAAACCAGTTTGTGTGAAATATATGAAATGGTTTTTTTTAACTTATGAAACATATTTCAAACTTATTTGAATTTTAGGGAAATCATTTTTAGGAACATAGTGAAATTGGATATATTTTTGTGTAATTATAATGTAACTTTTCATTGAAATTAGTGAAATATGTTTTTTGAAATTAGTGAAATCATTTGAAATAAGTGAAATTGGTTGTTTCAAATGAGTGAAATCTGGTTAAAATTTGAGTGAAATATGTTTTTTCAAATGAGTGAAATCCGTTTTCTAAAATGAGTGGAACTGAGTGTGAAAATATGTTATTCCGATGTGTGAAAATATGTCAAATTGGTTATTTTACAAAATGTGAAACTTACATTTGTCGACATGTGAAAGTTATCTCACTCAACTTATTAAAATTTTAGGGAAATCATTTTTTGGAACTGAGTGAAATTGGATTTTGAATGTAATGGAAAGATAAAAAATCATTGAAATGTCAAATGACCGAGAACTATTTTTGAAATGAGTGAAATCTTTTGAAATTAGTGAAATCCATTATCTAAAATGAGTGAAATAATTTGAAATTAGCATTTTTTATATAAGTGAAATATATGTTTTGAATTGAGTGAAATCCGTTTTTTGAAATCAGTGAAATTAAAACTAGTTCAAATGTATCCAAAATTGAGTGAAATCAGTTTTCCAAATCAGTGAAATGTGTTTTTTCAAACTAGTGAATTACTGATTTTTTTAAAATACGTGAACCTTGTTATTTAGAATTTTTAAACTAGTTATTTGAAACAATCTAAATTTGGGTTATTATGAAACTTTTTATGGTGAGTGAAATATGTTTAATGAAGAGAATGCTTTTTAGAAATAATTGAAATCGGTTTTTGAAATTATTGAAATCAAAATTTTCAAATGATTGAAATATTTTTTCTTGCAAAACGAGTAAAATCGATCTCTTAATGATTGAAAGAAGTTTTTGTAATGAGTGAAATTATATCCATAAATGAATGAAGCGAGTGAAGTTAGTTTTTAAGTGAAATTATATTTTTAAATGAGTGAAATTATATCCTTAAAATGTGTGAAATCAGTTTTAAAACATGTGTGTTTTTAAAATAGTGAATCATATGAAACAAGTAAGTCAGTTTTTGGAAGGAGGGGAATCAGCTTAAAGATATGGGTGAAATATGTTTTAAAAAATGCATGAAATCTATCAATTGAAATGAGTGAGCTCGTATATTTTAAATGAGTGAATTTTTATTTTGAATTGACTGAAATGATTTTTGGAGACGAGTGAAATTTGTTTTCAATTTGAGTGAAATATGTTTTTTTGAAATCAGCGCAATTGAAACTAGTTCAAATGTATCCATAATTGATCTTATTTTCAAGGCCATCTCGCGATGAATTCAAATATATAAAAATATTCAAAATTGGAGTTTTCATTCAAAAGATATTTATCATCCAAATTTTCACAATGAAATTAAATGGAAGTCTTTTGATGGGGGAGAGAGAGAGAATATTTTAACATGCATGCAACCGGCCTTCTCTTAACATTTTCTCTCTCTCATGACAAAAGCTGACAATAGCATGCAAAGGTCCCACATGTATTTCCATTGTATAAAGTTGCAGCTGAGATTAGTAACTTATACCTAGGGGACCGCACAGATCTTGATGAAACTGACTAACGGTGGATGCAACACCGGTACATACCAGCTCCGGTAAATTTTCCTAGTCCGCTCTTCCGCCTCCTCTATTTCACTACCGTATCTACTTACCCCTATGACTTTAAAGGAGAGTTATCGTGTTATACTGCTATTATAGTATCTACTTCAGTCGAAAATACATAGGTGGTGGACATGGTTCCACGCGCACCCACATGAATAGTAAATTCAAAACAAATCCTAGAAAAATTTAAAAAAATCTGAAATTTTGGGATTATCAAACTTGGTTGACCATTCTACTCATGTGTGAAATTCGTGAAGAAACGTTACTCGTGGTATCCTTAGTGAAGAAAATACAATCAGGTCTTTACTACTTCCTCCGTCCGGGTTTATTAGGCCTCTCAGCATCACAAGCATGTCCCTTTTTATAAGGCCTCGTTTTGGAAAGGTGCATGCATGCAACCATTTCATTGGTTGCATTGAAAGTCATTGTTGTTGGTGCCATGTCTGGGTAATTAATACACTTCATGCGTGTTTTTTCATTGGCTGCATGCATGTGAGAGAGTGCATTGGGAGTGAAATGGAAGAATTAATGTGCGCAAATTACTATATATCTTGGTCTAAGAGAAGTTGTCTTTAGGCCTAATAAACCCGGACGGAGGAAGTATTCAGCAAACAGTGTTTTTAATATAGCGTCGATTTCGTCATTTTTGCCTAGAATACAATGGATGTCATTTCTTCATGAAACTTTATACGTGAATATATGAGTCGACTATGTATGTTACAAAAAATATTCAGTTTTTTTAAATATAGTATTTTTTTTCAAATTTACTATTCATAACGGGTGCATGTGGACCATGTTCACCAAATTCATGTCCCTACTTCATTGACTATATAGTCTATGAATCATTACCCTAGGGAGTAGGGACTCAGTCTCGTCTCATCGGCTCATAAATCCTTGGTTGCAACACCTATGACCTAGCCACCTAGGTGATTTTGTTACACCTAAATGTTACAGCACAATGTTTCACCACACTTATGGCATATCATGTCCTCTTTGACACGCACACCTATCCATTTGTTGACCTCAAAGTGAAGCCAATAAACTGATTTCGATGAGTGCATATTTTTGGAAATCAGGCTCCAGAATTCCAATATTTAAAAAAATTGAAAGTCAACTTTTTAAATTTCAAAAAACATGGACTGCACGTTACAACCATGGATTAGGCGGTGTTCGGCTAGTCAATAATAGTCGCATGACTAGTCTACTAGTCACTATTTGGGTGTCGACTCTGCACTTATACTCGACACATGGATGTAGTCGATCAATCACTCGACTTGCTTTTGATAATTTTGGACTACTTTAGCATTTTTTTAGTTGAGCGAATAGTCAAAACCACTTATTAGGATTGTTGATGAGCATAGCTCTTCGCACGACATGCTACACAACATGGCTCCTCTTTGCCAGGCTGTGGCTGGTGGCCCCCGTTGTTGCACCTTTGCTCCTTCGTCTGCTTCACTCCTCCCCCAACTAAAGCACTCTGCTCCTCCACCTCCTCCACTCCACTACTGGATCCACTCATCCTTATGCCTTCAAATTTTATCGTATTATACTAGTAGTACTGTAGTATCTACTTCATGGCTACTCTATGAGCTATTACCCTAGGGACACGTCTCAACCCATCGGCTCATAAATCCTTGGTTGCAACACCCAGCCACCTAGGTGATTTTGTTACACCACAATGTTTCACCACACTTGTGGCATATCATTCCTTCTTTGACACACACATCTATACATTTGTTGACCTCAGAGGGTAGCCAATAAATTGATTTCCACGAGTGCAGATTTTGGAGCTTGGGCTCTATGAATCCGATATTTTTTTAACTTCTGAAAATCAACCTTTAAATTTTCAAAAACTTCTAAAAGCAAATACACACGTAAATGGAGATGTATTCTACATGTTCATATACTTTCATGATGAAATACATTAATGCATGAGCTATCAAAAAAATCATGGATTTTTATGGTGGATAATACCATGTGCTAAAAAAACCCATGATTTACCTTTTTTTGTGTAGCTCACTTCTTAACGTATTTCATCATGAAACTATACATATGTGTAGACTATGTACCTATGTACATTTGTATTTTCCACAGAATTTTCAAAAATTTCAAAAAATAATTTTTGGATGTTCGAAAAAACGGGCTCCACGGAGCCCAAGCTCCAATACAATTTCTAGATTTCCTTGCCTTAGCTAATTTTACATGGATATATGTCGGCGTATGTCCAATTCAATGATTTTGAGTTGAGACATTTATCTCGAGGTAAAAATGCATGACAAACGAGTTCCATACGTGCGCACACATTTCTCTTCTTGTGAAAACCAAAGTATAGTATGGCCAATGGAGTCAATTAGAATCCAAACGGCTTGACTAGAGAACCCTTTCCTCCTCCACAAGAAACGTCTCATTCCTCCTCCCGTCGGCGCCGCCGCAGATCCGCCCCGCCTCCAATGGCCTTTGGCCTATGGAGGTGCGGAGGATCTCGGCCCCCCGCCGGCGGGAGGGACCCCGTTCTTGTTTTTGCTAGGTTGAACGTCTTGGTTGGGGCTGTTTGGCGGCGGCGATGTCCCTCCGTAGCAATAATGTCTCCCACGTCCTATCTCCGTCCCGATGGTGCGAATAGCGTTGTCGGAGGATGTGTGGAGGTGTGTCTCCGTCGGATCTCATGGGATTCGGCCGGTGCTGGTCTTCGGTGGATCTCTTTGGATCCAGTTTTTGTTTGTCTTCGTTCGTGTGGTTCCAGGTTTGATCTTTCCAATCTACAACTCTCTTCATCAGCGATGGTTGCTGCTCCGGTGTGTTGGTCCTTTGGGGCCTTAGCACGACGACTTCCCGACTGTCTACTACAACAAGGTTTGCCCGGCTTCGGTGATGGAGGGGTGATGACGGCGGCGCGCCTTCGGCTCGCTCTAGTGCTTGTAGTCGTCGCTAGGTGGTCCATAGACCTAGTTGTAATTTTTATTACCTCTTGTGTTCTCTGTACTGCCATGATTGATGAATAGATTGGAAATTTCTCTCGCAAAAAAAAATGGAGTCAATTGGAGTACAAGCGTAGAACAGCACTAGCTCCATCCTTCTGTTTCGTTTTTGAATGCAGGAGGAATTTGATGGGATTTCACATGAATTCCCAAAGAAAATGGAGTAAGTTGCCAACACATGTGCTCTTTAGAATATTGATGAAAGCAGGAAGAGAAGGGTCCCTACACCCTACTAACATTATTTATTAGTTAGTAATGGGACCAACATACATCCACTTCTCACCAACCCCAAAGAAGCCAAAAGAACATCTCACTGCTGCTGTGATTATGTTACTGTAGTATCTTGTGTTGCATTCAGACAAAAAGAAAACATCGAAAAAAATGGCTGTGACATTCAGAAAACAAGAGAACACATGGAGAAGAATCTGCTATTTCGAAGAGAGAGAAGAATCTGCGATATAAAACAAGGTTTGGGTACAATAAAGTACGCATTCTGCATCCGTGGGAATATTAAGGATAAGGTCCTCCTAATGCTAAACTTTTGCTAACCACCACCACCACCAAACCCCCTCCAATCACCCTAACTCTTTTGGGCCCATGCGTCGCTAGTGTGGCGCGTCGTGTAATTATCGACCGATTCAGAATTGGGTAGAGTGTGTCTCGTGCTGAAACTAAAAATCATCTCTTTTGAGTAGATGGGTACTCAACAATTGGTACCCACTAGCCAGTATATAAATTATTGACCTATTCGTCCGGCTCGTCAACACCTTCAATGCGAGATTATGACTACTAGTACTATTTATACCTCTAAATGCGTCTGCAACGGTGTGTGGGGAAGAGGCATCTCGGATCTTGGCGCGCCGCACCTCCCACAGGCTGAGCAAAATGCCAAAATGAAACCCTTGTTAGGGATTAAAATGGAAAGTCAAACCCTTGTTAGGTTAATGGAAACCAAAGCAAAAAACACTAAAATACATCATCTACTCAATGCACCAGTGCCGAGATTTTTTGTCCAAAAGGACCCCCTACCGAGATGAATTGACAAAAGAGACTATCTCTGGATCAATTTGACAAAAAGGACTCCCTCAGCGGTGGCGGCAGGCGCGGTAGGCGACACGTGGCACCTGCCGCCACGCCAGGAGGCGGCGGGCCCGGCCGCCACCGCAGGAGGCGGCCACCCCAGCCGAATGGATTCCCCACAGTGCGTCGCGGCGCGACGGAACGGGGCGGGCCAGGTGGGCCCGGCCGCCACCGGGCGAGGCGGCCAGCACTGGCGCGGTCGCTGCCTAGCCGACAGGCCCTGCTGCGAGCGGGCCCCGCCAGTGGGCCTCGCCGCCACAGCCTGAGGCGGCCTCACCTGGCTGACAGTGCTGGCCGACAGTTGGTGCTGCTCGGTTGCCGAGGCGTGGGCCCGGCCGCCACTAGCGCAGGCGGCCGTTGCTGCATGCGCGCGCTGATTCCCGGGCCGACATGAGCACTGTAGTAAATGGCGTTGATTCCCACGTGTATGTGATTGCTTGTTGCTAATGATGCTGATTTTCATGATTGAGCGGGAATCCGATGCGGTGTGCTAATTTCACGGGCTCGCTGTTGCAAACTGGGCTGATTCCTTGCAGTGTGGATCTGCAGTGTGACCGACATGAGAACTGTGGCAAATGGCGCTCATTCCCATGCTTTGAAAATTGCTGCTGCAGGTGAGGTGACAGCACCCAAGAGCGTGATTTCCGCGCGGTGATATGGACACTGATGCCTGCTTTTGGTTCTGTAGTGCCGACACTACAGGGATCCTAAAATATCCCGCCTAATTTCCTCTGTTCTCGCTTATTTTCTCGCCATCATTAATCGTCTGAGCCTATAAAAGAAGACACCGAGGCTCTCGTCCAGCCATCCTAGAAATCGCCAGTGCGCAAAGTGTGTACACATTTTTTTCAGTCGATATGAGTTTGCCTTGTTCGGATCAAAGCATTAGGCCGAGGAAAATGAAGACTGCAAGTTTGCCTCCTGGGGTGGCAGTCCTGCCGTGTTGGTGTGGCGATCTTTGCAAGGTGAAGGAGGTGACGGATTTTTCAGATTGGTTGGGCATGAAGTTTTTCATGTGCGCCAATTATGAGGAAGATCCTGACGTAGCTATTTCAGAGTACGACAAGCCTCCGGTATGGTTTAACCATCACGAATAGATATTGTTGGTATTTTCATTGATTCTTTAGTAACATTCTTGTTTCTTGTTGTAGTCTCCTCCGCCTCTGTGCATGTACTATCGTTGGATTGACACGGAGAAGCCGGCTTGGGCAGTGACTGAGATTTGTGAAAGAAGTCGCCGTGCGTGGAATAGTTTATTTGCGGAAGAGCGACGCGAGAAGGCGGAAGCTGAGGAGAAAGCAGAGCAAGAGAGAGAGTTAAAAGAATACTATGCGGAGCAACACCGTTTTTTTAGGAAATGGGAAAGAAAAACAGGGAAGAGGCTCGTCGCATGGAGGAGCAGGAACGACAGCGAAAGGAGGCTCGTGAGGCGGAGAGGCAGAGAAAGAAAGAAAGGGCTCGTCAGGCCAAGGCAGCAGAAGAAGCTGGCGATGGAAAAGGAAAATATCCACGTTGGACTCAGTAGATTCCTGTGGTAGTATTTTAAATTTCGCAATCATTTGTATCTTTATTTCTGCAGTTTAATGTAGCTTCATTTCAGTAGTTAAATGTAGCTTTATTTAAATTCTACGATGTATCTTATTTTCAGTTGTACCTTGTCGTGTTGTATCTTATTTTCAGTTGTACCTTGTCGTGATGGAAAAAATATATAGTTTTAGAATAAAGTAGTGGCATTTTCTTTCCCTCCACTAATTATCGAGCATCGTGCAACAACTATAAAATGAAATTAAGATAGAACATAATGCCTTACAATAAGAGAGTACAAACTAATAATGCAAGTACATCTGAATTAAACGGTACAACTGGAATACAGCTTAAAAACTACATGAAGGCATCATCGTCATCCTCCGTCGATGCAGAACTCTTGCCCTTCGAGGATGCAGAACTCTTACCCTTGGACGATAAAGAACTCTTGCCCTTCGAGGATGCAGTACTCTTGCCCTTGGACGATGCAGAACTCTTGCCCTTTGACGATGCAGAACCCGGAAGCGGCGGCATGAAGATATCATCTTCGTCCTCGCTCTCCTCAGTCCATAAAAATGGATGGTTTTCTGCAGTCCTTCTAAAAGTTTCACTCTTCGGCTCCACAACCTTCTTCCACCTTGCATCCAACCTAAGAAGTTCTTTACGTACCTCCTCATAGGTCCTTTCAGCCCACCCAGACCTACGTAATTGGTGAGCCAACTCATTCATTATGGTGTCACTACCGGTGAGATCGTCCCATGGAACTATCCTATTGTCCATCCTGAAATTGGTAGCTAGCCTCAGAAGAGTGCTACTCATCCCAGGGTGAAAACTATGATCGAAAGGATAATGGGACATCTCGACTACACTACACTCGAATGCTTATCCACCTCCGTCTGAAGGGGGTTTTATAGGTAAAGAGGAGAAAATGGCGGGAAAGAACAACTGCGGTATGGAGGGAAAGGGTTGGCGGGAACATATGGCGGGAAACGGGTGGCAGGAAGATATGGCGGGAAGGGGTTGGCGGGAAACGGGTGGCGGAACATATGGAGGGAAAGCGTTTGCGGGAAAATATTGAGGGGAAAGCGTTGCTTGAAAATATATATTTTTAAATGTCTAAGACGGGCAATGGTTGCACAGTATTCATCAGCCAAAATTTTAAAAAAAAATTCATTTCGGCCTAACATAAGCAAAAGAGTGGAGCGGGATAGTATGGCGGGAGATATAGGCGGGAAAAATTGTTCCTGACTGGTGCATTTTTATTTCAGCATACATAGATGTTCAAATTGAAAAGTCTGATACACACATATGTAGATACAATGGGTCGCGCACGTGCATAGATGAATCACCCTACTTTACGACGACCACCTGGCCTTTCCTTACGACCGGAAGGCGACAAGCGATTAGGTGGCCGGGGCACACGAAGACCGCGGCCGTACTCCAATTCGGCTTCATGTGTCTGCGAGTCCTGCGTAGGTGGTGGAGTCATGAATCCTTGTTGCAAACCTGAAGCGTAATTGTAGGCGTATGGTTGTGACTCCGGGGGGATAAAAGATGGGCCAATAACGTCCCCTCCGAAGAACTCTGTAACTAATGATGTAACCGTGTCGCCAAGATCATGTGATGCTCCCCGGAGGCCTGTGTTGACGCCATGATCATGTGATGCTCCCCGGAGGCCTGTGTTGACGCCGCGTTGGGTGTTCTCATCGCCCCAATTAACATCAGGTATGTCCTGCACATAGAAACATTTTAAACAAACTGTTAGAGGATAATATATGATATCATTGTAAATGCATTAAAATGTAAACATGACTACCTGAGCATATCCCTCTCTTATACTGTCTGGCCATTGTACGTGGTGCTGGTTTAAATCTGGTACACGAGTCTCCTCGGGCATGGGGATCCCTCGCGTGGAGAGATACGGCTGAGATCCCTCACCTTGGGTGTATGCATCATATCCTGTGTACGCATATGGGTTAGGGGAAAGAAACTGCTCGGGAATCGAATCCAAGCCCGTGCCATGGTCCTGAGATGTCTTCCCCTGACGAAGTTGCATCGAAGAAGAGCGATGCAGCGGCAGAGATGAGTCATGTCGTGGCAATGTCGTTCTAGTACTCGGATCCTCCCCCCATTGCTCATGGCTCGTACGCGCCTCGCTCGGTCTGGACGATGGTGCCGCACTCGGTCTGGCTGACCTCGCTACCGGCATGTATGCTCCAGTGGCAACGTCGTCGCCTCTACCGCATCTGAACTTCTTTGCCACGAATTGTTGCAAAAGTTTCTGGAATGTCTTGCGATATGGGCCCTGGGCCGGCATTGCTATCCGTAGCCATCTGCCCTACTTCGTTGACATTTTCAAGCTGAACAATATTTGGATGTTATTTAGTTCAAATGATTATGAAATGATGGACCTAAAAAAGTTACAAGTGATTACCAGGTGGTCACGATAGTAAGCTGCATGCAGCTCAACATGTCTCCGCGCCTGCTCCTCTTGTGTGAGATGTGTTGGTATAGTAGCTGGCTGACTGGCCAGGCTAGCACGTGTGTTTATGCAGTACCACTGCTTGTACGCTTGATCTGTAGTTCCATCGTACGGTCTGCGAAATTAAATAATTACATAAACCGTTGTGATGAAAGCAAAGCATCTTCACGCATCGTATGATCATCGTAAAAAAATAATGTACATAAAATATACCTAAGTTGACGCACTATATCTGCTAGCGCTTCATTTTCCCACTTGTGTACCCATTCACTGTTCTCTTCCCTCCAATCGTATAAACTCCAACCCCTGCCCATATTTGTTAGCCTGCAAATTATGTAACAAAGTGTGAGTTTAGTAAATTAAAAATGACACTAACTATTTAGGGATGTCACATCTTACTTATGTGTTTCCTCGTCGATACGTCTGGGAAAAGGTGGTGGAATTTCTTGATAGAGACTGAACTGTCTCATTACACGCTCTGGGTTGTAAGGTTCAACACACCACAGGAACAATAAGTTGCAGCGAGTCAGCCAGAATGCACTATCGGTCAACATGCCTGGTGTGAAGTGTCGAGCATCAAAGACCATTTTTAGCTGTCCTAAGTCCACGGGTTCCATGTGACTTCTGCCTCATCAAGTATCTCAAATTGCTGGTGGTACATAGGGTAACAATTTTTCGCAATATCTGGAGACCAACGTTTCCGTGCCTTTGTCCACCTGGTGGCCATAGTTGCGCTAGCACCCTTGCCAAAGTCGTATGGGTATATGGGTTGTACTATATGAGGTCGTCCTACAGGGAGGTATTCCCAGGACCACAACTGTAGAAACTCATAGGCGACACAAAGTAATGGAGCTTTTTGTGCGAAAGAGGCTTTTTGCGTGGCATCACACAAGCCTCTGTATGTATGAGATAGCATGGCAGAACCGAAGCTGTATTTTGGCTGCTCGGGTAAAGGTTCATCTACCATATTCTCTGCAATGTAGATGAGACCAGGGACAACAACGTCCCCATGTGAATTTGGAAATAGATTCCCGAGGAGCCACAACAAATACGCAAACAGATGTCTTTTTCTCGTCTCCTCATTGGCGAAGCTAGATAAATTAAGAAAGTTATCATGAAGCCAGACGAGTGGGATGCCCCGAGGGTTACCAGAACGTTGTGATTTTGGCATTTCCATCCCAAGACGGGCTGCTATATCTAATGCCCAAGATGGAGACACTCGTGAAGAGACTACCGGTTCACCTCTAATTGGTAGAGCAGTGATCATAGAAACATCTTTCAGTGTAGGTGCAAGCTCCCCAAAACGAAAGTGAAAGGTGTGGGTTTCAGGTCTCCACCGGTCAACGAGGGATGTCAAAAGGGATGGGTCCGAACGTACTTGGTCGTCGCATGATGTGAGCCTAGCAAAACCTTGTAGTCCATAAGCGTCAAGGTGAGCAAGGAAATGATTGTGTATTGGCCATGTTTTCTTTATGGTTCGAAGTCTGAAAGGCCGATAATCATGCTTAGTATTTGGTTTCAAAAATAGGTGGCAACGGTGGCCGGCGTCATGGGGCCCCTGCAAAAGCACTGGCACTTCACCCATAACCTGCACACAAACATACAAATATAAATTACGAGAAAGACAGAAATACAAATGCAAATCAAAATTAACTTAAAAAATACAAAGAGATACGATTTACATTAATTATCTGAAGTTAACATCAGGAGTACAATAATACAAAGAGAATCAATTTAAATTTAATATAAGTACACATAACGAGTAGAAATATAAATAGACATGGCGAGTACATATATATCAACATCATGCATTGTTGTTGGCTCGATATGGGCAGTCTTTGCGTGAATGTCCAGGACACCTGCAAACGCGGCATCGCCTTGGTTCTCCCATCTGGCTATGGTCCATGTCATTGCGATGACGCCTAGACTGACGTCGTCCCTTTGCGGTTCTCATCAAGTCGGTGTTCGAAACCCATTTCGGCCCATCTGGCCACAACCTTTTGTAGTTCATATCAATGCCCCAAGCCCAGAACTCACCGTTCCAAGTGTTGTACAGATTGTACATGTTGAAGTACGGCGATATGTATGGCTCGACGCTGATTTTTTGAATAGCAGCCGCCCGGAGCACATGACTGCAAGGGTAGCCCTCAAGCTTGGGCTTGTTACAAGTGCACTCACAGGAGGTTGAGCCAAGGGTGACAGCTTGCTTTTTTGATCCTCTGTGGTGACCCTTAACGTACTTGGCTCGCACATTGACCTCCCACTTATTCCTAAGTGCGTCCACTTTCCTGCAGCCATGACTTTGGGACTTCTTTGCTTTCTCATCCAGATGTCTTTGCATCTTCTCGGACCATGGCTTGTTCAATTCAACTTGTGCTTTGGCGACGGTGACCCTGTCTGCAAAGTATGACAGGGTCCGGTTCCAAGTTTCTTCAATTAGGGCTGTGATAGGCAGTGCTCGCACCCCTTTAAGAACACCATTGTACACCTCTGACATGTTGCCGGTCATTATTCCATACCGAGCCCCGGTGTCGTGAGCCTGCGCCCACTTCTCCGAATGAGGGCAATTCTCGGTGATCCACTGGCTCAAATTTATGGCCGTCCTACGACCCCTCCGGTCTTCTCTCTGCGACAAGGCCGCGCGGTCGATCTCACCATTGATACCTGCCCATATCGCATTCATTTTGGCTTCAGTTTTTTGCATGCACATCCTCTTGAATAACTTGAACCAATCCTTGTTTTTGAATTTGGAGTAAAAGTTTGCTGCCAAATGCCTCATGCACCACCTTCCCTCTAGATCGGGCCAGCCCCACTCTTCTTCCGACGCCTTAATTATTTCAAGAGAGCTTAATAATCCAGTGTTGCGATCAGAAATGATGCAAACACCTTTACGCTTTTTCACGACACCAATCTTCACGCAGCTCAGGAACCACAACCAGCTATCTTTGTTCTCGCTCTCGACCAATGCATATGCAATAGGAAGAAGCTGATTATTTGCATCCGCTGCAATCGCCACCAATAGTTTGCCCTTATACTTTCCAGTGAGAAAGGTACCATCAACAGATAATACCGGGCGACAGTGCCTGAAGGCTTGTATAGTCTGGGCGAATGCCCAGAATAAGCGGTCCAGGATTAGCTCACCCGGGTTCATTGGGTTTGGACGTTCTCTCCGCCAAACTTGAGTCCCCCTATTAGCACTTGCTATTTGATGAAGCATTCTAGGGGCATAAGAATATGCCTCCTCATAGGTACCATACAAGTTCTTGAATATATTTTTCTTCGCATGCCTAGCCTTGCTGTAGCTAACAGGGAATTCAATTAGATCCTCTGCATCTTTTTGCAGAGCCCTAACACTAATGTTGAGACTTCCCTGCACAATTGTTTCCATCGAGTGTGCCACAAATTTTGCTGTCACATTGCAGTGATCTGAAAGAGTCCCAGTTTGCTCACAGGTATGCTCCACTATTTTTGTGATATGCCATGACTGACATACCCCAGGCTTCAGTCTAGCGAGAACTCTTCCGCGGCAACCTTTCGCGGTGTGGATGCATATGACCTTCAACTCTTTTTTATCAGACTGCTTCACTTTATGCTGGCGGTGGATGCCGATTGCATAGCTACCCATTGCCTGGTAAGCAGACTTCTTATCTGGGAAAACTTGCCCAACCTCCAGGCTTCCCGCTCCTAGGCCAGAAGCAGAGTGAAATTCATTGGTGATGCTCATATCCTGTAAAAACCCAGGTTGCAGTGCCGTCGCGACCGCCCTCTGAGGAGGAACATCTTCTTCTCCGCTTGACTCCGAAGACGCAGAAGAATGATCATCATCATCTAGCGCCTCCGGCAATCCCTCCACGTGTTCGCTCATGTCAACGGCCGCCGACCAATATCCTGTGTCATACACAGGCTGGCCGCCCGTCGGTTCCGATGGGCCGATGCTAGGGGCTGATGTGATGGCCAACTCGACCTCACCACCCCTGCTACTGCATCCGGCAACATCAGTGACTGAAATGAACTCCACATACACCATCGGCTGACCATACATTGAGTTATTGGGATTGCTTGCAAACCTCATGTACGACCCCCACGACCGATCACCTGTGACAGGCCGCAAACCCCAACGGGCAACTGTCCCATCATTTCCTCCGTCAACGACGAAGGCCTCCATTATCATTTTTTTTCCTGCATCACTGGGCCAAACACCGCTCGGATGCACCTTCTAACAGCTGCGTAACCCACGTTGACCATGTCTCTCACCACTACTGTAGTCGACTCGCAGAAGGACACATCCACCCCACATGGACCGTCGCGTAAGACGTTCCCATAGTACACTACTAAATTTTCCATAGTACCTAACCAACATACATGTTTACATTTCAAATAATAAGTAACTGAACATTTAGTAACGATGACAACATTTACATATCTTACGACTAAAATAATAACCGTATTTTCGTTATAAATATTCGGTTTGTTTTTAGAATCATTTGCTTAGACTTTAAGGGGTTGTTTGGTTAACGGGTATTTAAAGATCTAATAAATTTACCATAGTACCTAACCAAAATACATGTTTACATTTCAAACAATTAGTAACTGAACATTTAGTAGTAGTACGATGACAATATTTACATATCAGACGACTAAAATAATAATCGTATTTTCGTTACAAATATTCATTTTGTTTTTAGAATCATTTGCTTAGACTTTTCGAGGTTGTTTGGTTAACAGGTATTTAGAGATTTTTTTTCTCCAACTCGTCCACGAGCGTCACAAACTAAAACTCTCTTTTTTCTCTAACGACTATTAGTAAAAACTATTTTTCTTACAACAGGTTATGACAAAACCCATGGTAATTACTCGCTATCCAAACAACCAGTAAACATAATAGTACGATAATAACATTTTAATATCATATGAGTAAAACATTTAGTTTCTTTCGGCTTTATATAATTTTTTTCACATCATATGATAACAATCATTTATCTACAAATAATAATATTTACAGCAACATGCATATTATTCCCAATAGTACATCAATACAAAAAATATTAACAAAATTACAGTGTCATTTTTTACCTTAGCTCCAATATGGATGTGCTTGCGAATGCAATTAAGCGTCAAAATAGTTCCAATAAATATCCGTCGCCAGTACTATATGAACGGAGTCAAACATCAATATTACACACGGATTTTTCTTCCTGCTAACAAAATGGAAACACAATTTCTTCAATTATGTCTTCTCCTCCTTGTTTGCTACTAAGATGAATTATTTTACCTAATTACATACATCATTAAGTACATTAGCACCTAATCTGAACATATAAAATTTAGATTATTGCGACATAATAAAGTAGACCTACGGTCTCCTAACTATAGACTTATTAATAAACATACCACATAAAATAACATACCACATGAAATAACATACCGCATGCAATAAAAAATATTGTAAATGTTGTATCTGTCGTCTGAAATTATTTCTAACCTCTACGCACTAACATGGCATAGCTAATGACGAGCTAAAAGACTAACTAATTACCACCCTGCATGCACAAATAAATAAATGTATTGCAAAGCTCATACCTTGATCTTCAACTTCGTACTACACTTTCGCAACGCAAATCCTACTCCTTAAGCTCTAAATGACTCCAAATGACTCCTTTAAGTGCTAAAATTATGCCTAAAACAACAGAGAATACACACTTAGGAACTAATCAAACAGAACAAAAACATCATGCATGTGAACGAAACCAACAAAAATGAATAGATCTTACCTTAATCTAACTTTTCTTCAACTTCGTCATCTTCGAAATCAAACTCCAAATCGACCAAAATCACGAGTAAAAGTGGCTACCTAGTTTTCCTTTCTGTCTATGTATGCGCTCAGAGAGAGCTAAGAGGTAGAGGAGGCAACCAGAGATATGTGAGAGAGAGTGTATGCGCACGGAGTCGCGGATGTGCGTTTAAAAAGAAGAGGACCACTGTATTGTCGGCAGAGCAAGCCAGAACTCACCTACCATGGCATCGGATTCCAGCATCGCGGTGTCTCATCATACGCAGCAACAACAACGCCTGAGTGCTGTCGCTTCGGCCGGAGAAATAGACGGAAGCGAGAATCACGCACAGCTTTAATCAGTGTCGTTTACGTAGCAATCAGTACTACAAAGTTTAGGCGGGAATCCAATCATCGAAACTTGTGGCAGGCAAAACAAGGAGCTGGGAAAAGCAGCGCCCGTGAAAATCTGCACCACCGGAATCAGCGCCGCACCGGAATCAGCGCCGTCTGCGCCGTTGTCGCGCGTGCAGCTGCAGGGTCGCCGCCTCCTGCAGTGGCGGCGTGGCCCACAGGCGGGGCCCGCGAGCATCACAAGTTGTCGGCCCGCGCCCGACAGCGGCAACAGAGGCCGCCTCGCTAGGTGGCGGCATGGCCCACCAGGCCTGGCCGTTCCGTCCCGGCTCGGCGCACTGTGCTAACACGGTTATTTCCCGCGCGGCCGCCTCCGGCGGTGGCGGCCGGGCCCGCCGCCTTGTCGCGTGGCGGCAGGTGCCACGTGTCGCCTGCCGCGCCTGCCGCCACCGCTGAGGGGGTCCTTTTTGTCAATGTTTTTGACATGTGGTCTTTTTTGGCAATTCTGTTGGCCAGAGGGTCCTTTTGGATAAAAAATCCAGTGCCGATGCGTATAAAAAGACTTACCTTGGCTTTGATCGCCGGAGTGATGGCCAAAACCTAGCTCCTCGGCTGTGTGGCGGCGGGGAGGATGAGCCTGTGTGGCGGCGGGGAGGAAGAGGCGAGGAGGGGAACAGTGGGCGCGTGAAGCTGAGCTGTGCTGGTTGGACTGGAACCCGGGGGATGGGGCCTTGTGCCTCATGGGAATGGGAGCGAGCAAATATATAAAATATTGGGGACATCACTAACATGTGGACCTAGCAGGGATGGCCGATCTTTTTCTCTTTGACCCTATTTCCCGATTTTGACCAAGCCTCGCCGGCGACGGCGACGGCGACCCCTCGGCCAGCGCTCTGCCTGGTCCCCAATTCGACCTCTCGAAGGAGACTGTGGTATTATCCTTTATCCACTCCTTTTGAGGGTATCCCCGCTGCTCCCGGCAACGCGCCACCGCGGGGCTTCCTCATCCGCGGCCAGAAACGGCGAGCCCCGGCGGTCTTCTCCAAGTCTTCGGAAACCATGACAGCTGTGTGGCTCCTGCATCCTTCCGGTGGCTCGATGTGCGCAACTCCTGCCCCACCTGCCAGTGCGCGGCACGGGAGGCGCCGGTAGGGATCGGTGTCGGCGGCCAGGACTGGCGACGGCGACGAGGAGGTTGTTGAGTAGTGCCGGCTTACACGAATGCGTGGGTCCTTCGTTCAGGTTGATGCACTAACTTACTGATTACGCATATTTTTTTCAGCTTTGGTGTGACACCGAGGGGGATTTCGCAGTGGCAGTTTGTTCGATCTCTGAGGGTTGCCATTTGTTGGAGTTGAATTCTCAGTCAAGAAATCTCTTCCATTATATGATGTCTCTCATGATCAATGATTTATACTATTTCGATTCCAAGTTTTCCTTGTGGTTTTCTGAATGGATTTAACAGCTTCCATCAATATTCTTATGTTGTCAATATCTTTTACTCCCAGCACTGTATTATTCAATTTGTTAGTTTGTGGTAAGTGAATCAGCCGCCTAAAATTCTGCCTCTAGAGTCCTTACATTGAATCTTCAGTCTTCACAGTATATTCAAAAAAGGACCGTGGCAGCTCTTCTATTTTCTCCTTTCCAAGCTTGGCCTCGTCAAGAGAAATGCGTGGTCTTAAAACTTCATCTTGAAGGGTTAATTTTTTTTTTGAAATTCACTTCTCACTTTATTAAACTAATGAAAGGATCTCATCTGAAACAATACTTAGAATACAATCAGGGGGAACAAGGTCCCAAAACATCGAAACCATATTACTTATTCCTAGTTTAGCCAGCCCATGGGCAGCTCTATTCGCTGTTCTCCTCACCCAGGTGATCTTGCACTCAGCAAGCGAACTGCACATTGATTTCACTTCCTCTACAATTTGACCCATAGCTGATAAATTCCGCTTCTTTTCGTTTAGCATCCCAACAACAGTCTGGCAGTCCATTTCAAGGTGCAACTTCTGCACTCCCTTCTGAACAGCTTCCTGAACTGCTCGTCTGCATGCAAGCAGTTCAGCCACCTCCGCGCTGCATGTATCCGGGAAAAACACCGACGTTGCACCTCTGAAAACTCCATGTTCATCTATAAAGATCACACCCCCTCCACCTCCCATCCCTGACCGCACCATAGCTCCATCTACATTGGCCTTCAGCCAACCATGCTCCGGGGGTTTCCAAGTATCCTTCAGCTGGCTACTTGCAACTGAACCATGGCCACCCATTACTCTTTGCCACTCCTCTAGTCACATGACCACCGCTTTTGCAATCTGCTCCGGCTCCTCAATCTTCTTTCCTTCGCGTGTTTCATTCCGTGCTAACCATAGTGCGTAGATGCCCTGGATCATCATTGACTTTTCCTCGTCCGACGCCTCTGACAGCCACTGTAACATCCACTTCGCGAGCGAACTCTGGGTGCTCATAGATACAGGTGGGATTGCCACCCTTACACCCAATGCCGAGCCCAGCTCCTTCCAAAACATTGCCGAATGATAACAGGCCCAAAACCGATGATATAGCGTTTCTTCTCTCCCACATGCAAGGCAAAAAACGCCCGCCTTGATATGTCGCCGTAGAAGTTCCGAGCCCACCGCCAGGCCATTCTTGATCAATCTCCAAACATGGATCAGCGCTTTCCCAGGAGCTTTGGATCCCCACAGAGAGAGCCAACCTTGGTGGGTCGTGGTGGATGACGAAGAGCCTGGCTGTCCAACTCTTGCCCTTTTCTTCTCCATACATAGATGATATGCATGCTTTACAGTAAATTCACCATTTTTTGTAAAGTTCCAAGCAGGGAAATCTACAGAGCCCTGTCCACCCACACAAATTTGAAGAATATCCTGGATATCATCTGGGGAAAACATGGTCACCAATTTAGCTTTATCCCATGCATCACCCTCCTCATTCAATAAATCGCTAACACGTGTCATACCTTGCACATATACCTGGCCCAGTGGCCGAAGGTATCCTTTGCGCGGTATCCAGTTATCATGATGAATTCAGATAGATGAGCCATCACCTACTCTCCAAACTAAACCATCAAGTAGCAAATCTCGTCCATACAAGATACTTCTGAAAGTGAATGAGGCACCATTCGGACAGGTTGCACTAAGTATAGAACCATCGGCAAAATATCTAGCCTTGAGTACCCTTGAGCAGAGAGAGGAGGGG
This sequence comes from Triticum dicoccoides, assembly GCF_002162155.2. NCBI lineage: Eukaryota > Viridiplantae > Streptophyta > Magnoliopsida > Poales > Poaceae > Triticum > Triticum dicoccoides. Next base: position 505,748,980 of record NC_041380.1, read on the forward strand.
ACTTGTAGGATCCTCCACGCCTGCTTTGCAAGCAAAGCTTGATTAAATGCCTCCATGTCATGAAAGCCCATACCTCCATCTTGCTTGCTAACACACATTTTCTTCCATGCAATCCAATGAACCTTTTTTTTCACCATTTGCTTCACCCCACCAAAAGTTTGAAGAGATAGATGTCAGATTCCCGCACATTTTCTTGGTGAGTTGGAAGCAACTCATGGTAAAGTTGGGGTTGATTGGAGCCGTGACTTGACCAGCACCTCCCTGGCCTTTTTAGACAAACCTTGCCCTTTCCATCCTGTAACCTTTCCTTTAGCACTTTCTCGAACGTATTTAAACGTCCCATCTTTGGCTTTTCCCACCACCGTTGGTAGGCCCAAATATTTTTCACTTAACGCTTCGGATTAGATACCAATGACCTCCTTCAATTGTTCCTTTTTCTCATTGGTACTACCCTTCTCAAAGTAAATAGAAGATTTTTGCATATTTACTTTCTGTCCAGAGGCCACTTCATAGTCATGCAGGATGGATTTGAGCACTTGAAAGTTGCTCTCAGAGCCTTCTAGAAACACAATACTATCGTCCGCAAAAAGCAGATGGGTTACTATGGGGCCAGTGCTCCCAAAAGATATCCCTTTTATGTCGCCAAGCCGTTGTGCGTTTTTGATCAATGCAGAGAAACCTTCCACACAAAACAAAAATAAGTATGGTGACAAAGGGTCACCCTGCCTGAGGCCTCTAGAGGGTAAAAAGGTGTGCGATATCCCACCATTGAGCTTCACTGAAAACCTCGCGGACGTCACACATCTCATGATCATTTGTACCCACTCTGCCGCAAAACCGAACCTCTCCATCATCCTCTCCAAAAAGATCTTGAAGGGTTAATTGGTAGATCATCTTGGAAGCTTGTCGACGGTCTTGGAAAAGGAAACAGTTTTAATCAAAAAAGGAGGTCATTCCCCGTCAAAAAAAGAAAGAAAGAAAGAAAGGAGGTCATTCCACATAGACAATAATCTCATGTCAACACATATATGGAAGGTTAATCTCAAATTCACACCATGCCAAGCCTGGGCAGAACTACAAGAGAAATATGTTGCTGATAACAGATATAATATAACTCCCAAATCTGGTTTTCAAAGAGCAATCACTAATCCACTGATCATGCCAAAAGCTATTAGATTTTCCATCACCAACATGCCAGCAATAAAAATGTCTAGATGCTGAGCTGATATGACCCAGGTCTATCCTTTCCAGAAAGGGGAACCAAAATTATTCTTGGCCCATAAAATGTTTTGCCTATTGGTATCAAATTTATAATCTAAAACTTTTTCCAAATCTTATCACCACCAGTAAGGATGGAGATCTCACAAATGCTATCTCACAGTGCTTTCCTTCAAGTCTTGTCTAAAAGTAAATGTGTCCTTTATTTGTGTACCCTGTGCTGCTGGAATATATTCTCCAGTTCTGAGAGCAAAGATAGTTCTTTTGATGTAGGGTATTTCTGAAGCAAATTACGTTTTCTGTACAAAACTCCACTGGCTTTCTTTCTAATTGCACCAATTATTCCTGCTCTGGCTGTGTTGAACAGTCATGTAGTTACGGCTTATGCTTCTTTAGATCAACTGTCAGGGGTATGAAATAATTGCATTCGTCAGGAACACTATCAATTGTAGTCTCTAGAGAATTTGGCCTTCTTAAAGCCTTTGAAATTGACCCCTCCCCCCTTTGTTCTTCTGATGATCTTCTTTGTTTGTGCAACAACATTTGCTTGACAAACTGTGCCTTTTGTATTGAGTGAAATCCATCATGTCCCCTCAAAGAAAAAAAAGAAGTCAGTGAACACAGATGGACATGGTCAGAAGGGCTTTTGAACTTCAATTTCCGAGAGAACAAAAGGATTCTAGAAGCTATCCTCCCTGACAAAGGGGTCAGTCTTGCTAACTCATTGGCAATACAATTACCATCCCTCCCTATTTTCTATATGTGGTAATCTTTCATTGTTTTGTTGAGGCACAAGTTGATCTCATTTGGTTCCGTTGATGGGCTTTAGATTATAAAGTCGGGCGCTCCTTGCGCCTTCATTCTTGCAGCCTTACCTGTACCTGTCTTTATCCTCCCTAGTATTCACAGACTCTTCTTTCTCTTGCATTACAGATGTGGTTCAACCGACACAGCTCTTCTCTTTGACGCAAACAGATAAGGCTGCTCCATCCATGTCCAATTCTTGGATCTGTCTCTCTCCATTGATTTGTATTGCTCTGTGTGTCCCCTGTGCTTCATCCGTTGGTCATGGAAGGTCCGTGAGGTCTAGCATAAGCAGTTTTGTGCACATCCTCTTTTGTATCCGTCCACTTATCATCCTGCGTTGACTTCGTGCTGTCCATGAATTGTTCAATTGATGATTGGTAATCGTAGCATGTGCATCGTCATAGGTTTCTGAAATGGGACAAATTATGTTGGGAAAGAGCAAGAGATACAAACTCATGTGTAATATCCTCCAGTTCTGAGAGCAAAGATAGCCGGGGTTTTTATGTAGGACCTTTCTGAAGCAAATACCGTTTGTATATGAATTGCAGTATTGTGCAAAAGTCCACTGTTTTTCTTTCTTATTGCACCTGTGCTATCCCTGTTAGAAGGGATAGAAAGGTATTTGGTGGAATATAATGTTTATTGCTTGAGTCTCGTGAGCATTTATATATAGGAGTACACGATCAACTTGAAGTACAAGACAAGCTGGAATAATTCCTAGTATATCCTATATCCTATGTTTCCTAGTTAATCAATATACTCAACATCCCCCCTAGTCACAATAGTAGCGACGCAGACAGTGAGACTGGAGAAGAATCCGAAGGTAAGCCAACAGACACCCCCCACACAGTCGTAACGGTCGATGTATCGCGAAAGTCGTGGCTGGAGTGAAACCCGACGAGGTTTCTCAAGCAAGGCGGTAGCCCTTTGTGCCGATGTCGAGGTAGCCGAGAGCGTAGGGTGGTGTAGCCGTGGTCGAGGTATCCATGCGAAGAATGCCGTGGTCAATGTCGAGTCGGGGATCGCCGGTGTCGAGGGGTTGCTTGAACTAGTGCCACTATTATAGTAATCATGCTCTTTCTTTATCAGTGCTGACAAGAATACTCAACTACAGATATTGGGATGGTCTTGGGTTGTATGACACGACTAGCCAACATGGATTTGAACCTGAGTTTCACTTTAGCCAAAGGCCCCGAGTGCCACCAATGATGGAGAACATTTTATCTGCCAATGTTTGACATGGATGGCCGTAAACAGGACTGGTTTCAATGTTTCAGCAAATCTTTGAATCAAATTGCTTACACGAAGAATCAATCGATATTTATTTATTTGTTCACATATTGACAACATTTTAGATGTACAGTAACTATTGGCTGTGACCTGTGAATCATTCAGATGTGTAGGCATCTTTATTGTACTTATTATTTGAATCTTATGGGTTGGTTGTGAATCTTGCAAGTTAGGAAATACAGCATGATGATGCAGAGGACAACAACCATAACAAGTTGTTCAAACTTGGTAGTATTGTAATTGCGAAAGTGCGGCAAATGAGCTGATCGTGTGCATCTTGAGAATAATAATTCTAATTGTTTGCATGTTGATCCTATTGCACTGATAAAACGAGCCAATTCTTTGCTTGTTTTAAGAATTAAATTTGAGTAAAGCGAATAAAATTTAAGTAAAGTTACCCGCTGAGAACGGACGTGTGGCCAGAATAGGTTTCTTGGCTTCCAGGCCAGTTTAATGGAGGCGTTTGAATGAGTCGAGGAGGCGTGTTCTTCCGGGCGTATAGCGGGCGAGGGAGGAGGGGTAGTAGGTGTATAACTGCTGCCACCTGTACCCACTACGTTTACTTGCGATTGTAGTTCCCAAGAGTTGAAAAACTAACTATTATCGCCGCATACCCACTACGTTCACTAGTGATTGCAGTTCCCCAAGATTGGAAAAATTAACTGTTGCTACCGCCCCCAGTACTCCACTACACACCGATCCCCAGTGTAAATAAGGAGCCCTCCGCTCTCCATATCTCTCCATCGTCTTCATCTTCCCCCTGCCCCCGATCCCTACAAAACGAGAACCGCCACATCAACTCTGCATGCAAAGAGACTCCAATGGCATTCCAAGGGGTGAGCCTGCTGGATATAAACTTCAGCAAGAAGTTCACCATTCAGTTCGCCATTTAGACCCATGGCAGCACAAAGTTGAATGTGATGTACACCAATGATCCAGACTCGGTGAAGCTCTGCCTCGCCAAGTTCAAGCAGTACCTGCAGGAGGATAAGCACAAGGTCGCGGGACTAGACCTTGTGCCCATCCATCCATCTCTTGGCAGGGACCAGCGGATCGCCGTCGCCTAGGTATGTGTGCGGGACGAGGTTCTCGTCTACCATTATTGTAGGGCCATCAGAGGTTCTAGAGCATTCGCACATTTCATCGGCACCGCCGACTGCACCTTCGCTACGGTGGAGAGTAGGAAGAATGCCACTGTGTTTTACGATTCGGCTATCTGGTGCAAAAAGCTCGTTGACATCCAGAAGCAACACATGATCATCAGCAACGGGCAGGAGAAGGACTCCGTGGTTGACCTCGCCACGACCATCATCGACCCTGGCTAAGCCAACATGGAGGAACACATTGATAGGACAGACCTGACACGTGGGATGTACCTCTGAATCTAGCCTACATCACCTACGCAGCCAAGGACGCATACGTATGCTACCACAAGTACAGGTGGATCTTGGACATGAGGGCATGTCTGCTTCCCGTAACCGGGGAGTACACGGTCAGCCGTAGCGTCATTGTCAAGCGTGCGAGGAAGATCAAGATGGTGTAGTTTGTTTGTGTAAGCGCCTTTATCATCTGTTTGTTTCATGCATTATCCTATGTGTAATTATCTGTTTTATCTGAAGTATTTCGTCTAATAACCCATTAACTTGTTTGCCTTTTATTTTTTGAGTGGCTATTTGCTTATCTCTATTCTCTATCTCTAGTCCTATAAAAATCTGAGTTGGTGATGATGGTGTGCCTGCCATCTTTCACCAGTAGCCTTCGGATCTAGATCTGACGCATACAAAGAAAACTGCTGTAGTTTTGCAAAAAGATGTCCGACACTTGTTTTCATATTTACAATAAAATCCTTGTCTCTCACAATCAGCCTTATCTCTTTCCCACCACATCCAGAAGGCCATGGAACACGGGCATCTTACTAGTGTATGTACACTGGCCTGCCGAGTTTCCTTTTTTTAAGGTCCAGTAGGTATCAACTGGGCCGTGGCCGCCCAGTGTAGGTTTCTTTTCTTAGGACATCCGCGGCCCACAACATGATTATGGGGATCTAACAGGTGTATCATCTTTTCAGTGTGGTTTTTCCTTTCCTATGTTTTCCTTCTATAATAGTATGTATATTTATATTTTATTATATATATATATATATATATATATATATATGTTAAACAACCTAAGGTTCCCATTTGACCTGTCCTTCGTCCAACCTCTGTATAGACCTTACCACTTTCTTTTTTATTAATCCTATTTCTAATTTTTCTCCCACTTTCTTTCTTGAGGTAATCTGATTTTTCTCCCACTACTTTTCCCTAGAACCAACTCAACTGTCCCATGTCTAGCCTAAAAGATAATAATACCCCATATCTTATTAACTCATCAAATTAAAATATTATTTTATTTCATAAATGATAAGTTCTCACAAAATAATAATTATTATTGTTTAACAATGAGCTTGCAAGTTAATTCCTGATGAACATAAGCTTGCTAATATTTTACTGACCAATGCAGTAATAGACATGCAACCACGTGTTTATGTTTTTATAACATTTCTCCGTCTAGCCCAATATGATAACCCAGCCCAGCAAATCCATGTATTTCAAAAAAAAATACTGTAAATGGGCTATAAATTCTAACATAACATACAAATGGGGACGTGGCACCACTGCCGTGTCCCCAGCTCACACCCAAACTAGTCAAGTCTCGCACTCCTGTCCGTCTGCGGCACCACTGCCGTGTCTTCCCCATCTCTAGGTCGTTCCCATCTAGGGCCTCACCGTCGTCCACCGCCTTAGTGCGCTCGGCGCGACGTGGTCAACAAGCGAGAGTCATCAGAAGATGACTGTAAGTGGAGAGGCTGACGGTGGGGACGCACGCATGCAACTGCCTCCTTTTTGCACGGAAAAATAATGTTTCCTCCCCCCTGACAGTTGGGACCCACCAGCTGAAGGAAGTATTACCTAGAGGCAATAATAAAGTTATTATTTATATTTCCTTATATCATGATAAATGTTTATTATTCATGCTATAATTGTATTAACCGGAAACTTGATACATGTGTGGATACATAGACAAAACACTGTGTCCCTAGTAAGCCTCTACTAGACTAGATCGTTAATCGAAGATGGTTAAGTTTCCTAACCATAGACATGTGTTGTCATTTTATGAACGATATCACATCAGTAGGAGAATGATGTGATGGACAAGACCCATCCATTAGCTTAGCATAATGATTGTTAAGTTTTATTGCTATTGCTTTCTTCATGTCATAATACATATTCCTTTGACTATGAGATTATGCAACTCCCGGATACCGGAGGAATACCTTGTGTGTTATCAAATGTCACAACGTAAGTGGGTGATTATAAATATGCTCTACAGGTATCTCCGAAGGTGTTTGTTGGGTTGGTATAGATCGAGATTAGGATTTGTCACTCCGAGTATCAGAGAGGTATCTCTGGGCCCTCTCGGTAATGCACATCATAATAAGACTTGCAAGCAATGTGACTAATGAGTTAGTTACGGGATGATGCATTACGGAGCGAGTAAAGAGACTTGCCGGTAACGAGATTGAACTATGTATGAAGATACCGACGATCGAATCTCGGGCAAGTAACATACCGATGACAAAGGGAATAACACATGTTGTCATTATGGTACGACCGATAAAGAGCTTCGTAGAATATGTGGGAACCAATATGAGCATCCAGGTTCTGTTGTTGGTTATTGACTGGAGAGGTGTCTCGATCATGTCTACATTCTCGAACCGGTAGGGTTCACACTCTTAATGTTCAATGACGATTTTGTATTATATGAGTTATGTGATTTGGTGACAGGATGTTGTTCGGAGTCCCGGATGAGATCACAGACATAACGAGGAGTCTCTAAATGGTCAAGAGGCAAAGATTCATACATAGGACGATGATATTTGGACATCGGAAGTTTTCTGGGGGTACTGAGTACATATCGGGTCACCAGAAGGGGTTCCGGGCATCCCCCCGGCAACTACATGGGCCTAATGGGCCAAGAAGGGGACATACCAGCCCCTAGGGGGCTAGTGCGGCCCATGTAGGCCAAAATAAGGGGGAAGGAAAGAGGAGAAGAGGGAAAGGAAGGGGCAGGGATTTGGCCTCCCCTTCCTTCTCTCCTCCCTCCTCCTTCCTTTCCCCTCTGGATGAATATGGAAGGGGGGAGGCCGAATTGGGAGGTGCCCAAGTAGGATTCCTCCTATTTGGGGCACCCCCTTGGCTTTCTCTCCTCCCCTCCAACCTATATATATGAGGGGGCACCGCTAGAACACACAATATTGATTCCTAGCCGTGTGCGACGCCCCCTCCATAGTTTACGCCTACGGTCATATTGTCGTAGTGCTTAGGCGAAGCCCTGCACAGATCACTTCACCATCACTGTCACCACGCCATCATGCTGATGAAACTCTCCCTCGACACTTTGCTGGATCAAGAGTTCGAGGGACATCATCGAGTTGAACGTGTGCAGAACTCGGAGGTGCCGTACATTTGGTGCTTGATCGGTCGGAACGAGAAGAAGTTCGACTACATCAACCGCGTTGTCAAATGCTTCCACTTTCGGTCTACGAGGGTATGTGGACACACTCTCTGTCGGTGTCAAAGCCAGCAGATCTCGGGTAGGGGGTCCCGAACTGTGCGTCTAAGGATCGATGGTAACAGGAGACAAGGGACACGATGCTTACCCAGGTTCGGGCCCTCTTGATGGAGGTAATACCCTAATTGTCTAGCCTGTATGATTATGATGTTGGCTAAAGTAGAAATAATTCAAAAAATTTCCTACGTGTCACCAAGATCAATCTAGGAGATGCTAGCAACGAGAGAGAGGTAGTGCATCTTCATACCCTAAGATCGCTAAGCGGAAGCATTGCAAGAATGCGGTTGGTGGAGTCGTACACGCAGCGATTCAGATCGCGGTCTATCCCGATCTCAGCGTCGAACAACGGGGCCTCCGTGTTCAACACACGTACAGCCCGGGGATGCCTCCTCCTTCTTGATCCAGCAAGGGGAGAGGAGAAGTTGAGGGAGAACTCCGACAGCACGACGGCTTGGTGGTGATGGAGCTCGTGGTTCTCCAGCAGAGCTTCGCCAAGCGCTACGGAGGAGGAGGTGTTGGAGAGGGGGAGGGCTGCGCCAGGGGAAGGGTACGGCTGCTCTCCCACCCCCACTATATATAGGGGCAAGGGAGAGGGGGCCGGCCCCCCTAGATGCATCTAGAGGGGGGCGGCTGAGGGAGTCCTGGATTAGGGGGTCCTCGGACAGCCAGACTATATACTTTGGCTGGACTGTTGGACTTTGAAGACACAAGATTGAAGACTTCGTCCCGTGTCCGGGTGGGACTCTCCTTTGCATGGAAGGCAAGCTTGGCAATTCATATATGTAGATCTCCTCCCATGTAACCGACTATGTGTAACCCTAGCCCCTCCAGTGTCTATATAAACCGGAGGGTTTAGTCCGTAGGACAACAAATCATAGGCTAGCTTCTAGGGTTTAGCCTCTACGATCTCGTGGTAGATCAACTCTTGTAATACTCATATCATCAAGATCAATCAAGCAGGAAGTAGGGTATTACCTCCATCGAGAGGGCCCGAACCTGGGTAAACATTGTGTCCCCCGCCTCCTGTTACCATCCGCCTTAGATGCATAGTTCGGGACCCCCTACCCGAGATCCGCTGGTTTTGACACCGACATTGGTGCTTTCATTGAGAGTTCCACTTTGCCATCATGATAAAGGCTTGATGGCTCCTTCGATCATCGGCAACGATGCGATCCAGGGTGAGGTTTTTCTCCCCGGACAGATCTTCGTATTCGGCGGCTTCGTACTGCGGGCCAACTCGCTTGGCTACCTGGAGCAGATCGAGAGCTACGCCCCTGGCCATCAGGTCAGGTTTGGAAGCTTGAACTATACTGCCGACATCCGCGGAGACTTGATCTTTGACGGATTCGAGCCCACGTCAGGTGCGCCGCACAGTCACGATGAGACTGACTTAGCTCTACCGTCGGACGATGTTCGGGAGATCACACCTGTGGCCACTCTGGCCCTTGATCCGGAGCAGATCGCGCCATTCGAGGACGGGCGGATGGACCCCGCCATGGAGGCCGCACACTCAGTGGCGATAGAGTCGAATACTGACTTCACCTCCTATGAGACCTGTGTTGCCGAACACTTGGATTCGTCCCCGGCCACGGGCTCCGAACCGCCTGCGTCCGTGACTATCGAATCTGATTGGGCACCGATCATGGAGTTTCCTCCGCGGATATCTTTCAGCACATCGCCCCTGGGCGACATGCTAAATTCATTAAGGTCTCTCTCCTTGTCAGGAGACCCTTGGCCGAACTACGCCCGGCTTGAGTGGGAAGCGGACGACGAAGAAATTCGTTCCCCACCCACCACCCACTTAATAGCCACTGTCGATGACTTAACCGACATGCTTGATTTCGACTCCGAAGACATCGACGGTATGGACGACGATGCAGGAGAGGAACAGGAACCACCGCCCACAGGGCGCTGGACAGCCAATTCATCACATGATATATACATGGTGGATACACCCAAAGAAAATAACGACGAGGAACGGGAGGAAGCAGCGAAGGATAGCTCCCTCGAGAAGCAACTAAAGCGACGACGTAGGCGCCGCTCCAAGTCCCGCCTCGGCAAAAACAGCGATAACAGCGCAAGAAAGAATAATACCCCGGTCGACTCCAAAGGAAACGACGACCACATGGACCCGGCGATGGAGCAGGATGAGCCAGCGGACGACAAACATAGTACAGAACTGTTGTCCGATCACGGCGACGCCGAGGGTAAAGCTCATCAAGCTGTCTCCGGAGACGAGAACAGTCCAGACGACGATGCACACATCATCCCGGAAAGACACTTGGAACAAGAGAACCTCCATAGAAGGCTTATTGCCACCGCGAGGAGTCTGAAGAAGCAGAAGCAAAGGCTTAAGGCCGCGCAGAATACGCTCAACAGCAGATGGAATAAAGTGCTTGACACGGAAGAAAAGTATGGCGATAGTCGCCACACAAAGAGCTATCCAAAGCGCAAGCTGCTGCCTGAATTCGATGACGAGGCTTTAGAGCCCATTCATAAAATGGCCGATCAGCCGGACCGACCACCCCGTGGCCACGACAGGGCGGCTAACGATGTCACACACAAGTCAGCACACGATTTATGTGAAGAGCTACACAAAAAAGGCGGTATGACCAGGTCCATCTACGGATCTAGGAAGAGCGCTCCGGCACAGAATCATGGCCGCCCAAATAACTATACTGACCGAATAACAGCTCAGAATGAAAACCGAACACTACAACCGTCGGAAGAATGCCATGACACATCCAAACACAGGGGTGCCGTGCACCCCCTATGCTTCACCGATGAGGTGGTGGATCATGAATTTCCAGAAGGATCCAAACCCGTGAACATAGAGGCATATGACGGAACGACAGACCCTGGGGTCTGGATTGAGGATTTTATCCTTCACATCCACATGGCTCGTGGAGATGATCTCCCCGCCATCAAATACCTACCCCTCAAGTTGAAAGGACCAGCTCGGCACTGGTTGAAAAGCCTCCCTGAAAACTCAATTGGAAGTTGGGAAGAGCTTGAGGACGCCTTTAGGGATAATTTTCAAGGGACCTATGTCCGACCTCCGGATGCAGATGATTTAAGTCATATAATTCAACAGCACAGAGAGTTAGCAGGAAAGCTTTGGAACAGATTTCTCACTAAGAAGAATCAGATCGTCGACTACCCGGATGCCGAAGCCTTAGCGGCTTTCAAACACAGTGTCCGGGACGAATGGCTCGCCAGACACCTCGGCCAGGAAAAACCGAGGACAATGGCAGCCCTAACAAGCCTTATGACCCGCTTTTGCGCGGGTGAAGACAGTTGGCTGGCCCGTAGCGGCACCAGCGACCCAGGCACAACTGAAGTCAGGGATGGCAATGGGAAACCATGACGCAATAAAAGCAAGCATCGAAACAATGAAGACAACCCAGACAACACAGCGGTAAACGCCGGATTCAGGGGCTCTCGACCCGGTCAATGGAAAAAGCCATTTAAAGGCAGCAGAGATGGACCGTCCAACCTAAACAAGATTCTAGACAGATTATGTCAGATTCATGGCACCCCCAACAAACCTACAAATCACACCAACAGAGAATATTGGGTCTTCAAGCAGGCCGGCAAGCGAAACACCGAACTCAAGGGGAGGGAGACACCAAGTGAAGACGAGCATGCCTCGCTAGGCGAACACTAGGGGACAGAAAAAATTCCCACCAGAGGTCAAAACAGTGAACATGATTTACGTAACTCACATACCAAAGAGGAAGAGCAAACACACACTCTGAGACGTATGCGCCGTGGAGCCCGTCACCCCCAAGTCCAACCCTTGGTCGGCCTGCCCGATCACTTTTGATCACAGGGATCACCCGACTAGTATCCGGCGCGGAGGATCGGCTGCCTTGGTACTAGACCCAATAATTGACGGATACCATCTCACCCGAGTCCTTATGGACGGCAGCAGTAGTCTTAATCTGATATATCAGGGCACCGTCCGCAAAATGGGGATAGACCCGACAAGAATCAGCCAAAGCAATACTACCTTTAAAGGAGTAATACCAAGCCTAGAGGCCCGCTGCACGGGCTCTATAGTACTAGAGGTTGTATCTGGTTCTCCCGACAACTTCCAAAGCGAAGAATTAACCTTCGACATCGCTCCATTCCGAAGCGGCTATCATGCACTACTCGAAAGAACGGCCTTCGCTCGTTTTAATGCAGTACCGCATTACGCTTATATTAAGCTTAAGATGCCCTGTCCACGTGGCATCATCATAGTTAGCGGAAACACAGAGCGCTCCTTACGTGCGGAGGAATGTACGGCGGCTCTAGCAGCCGAACACCGAACGGCCTCTCTAACCAGAATAAATGATCGATCATCAAGACCGCGGACACGGTTAGACGAGTCCGGTGCACCACTAGCTGTAACAGCTCAGATAAACCTGAGATTGGGTCGATGGATACACCCCCATAGGTGGTGCTAGGGGCTTCCCACATGTAAAAAGGGCTACAGTTCAGCTTGACCCTATTTATATTGCATTTTAATGGTTCATTAAGAATAATCAATTTTCCACACGAAGACTTTTACATGGTTTTTTCTCTTTTATAGATGATAATCGTGCTATACCCTTCCAGGATACGGCACAACAGAGACACAGGCGCAGACGTGCAGCAGGGCCCCGCTCAAAGGTTTCTTTTTAGATTAAGACCCTGCGTAAACCTTTTTTTTACTATCTCTTGTTGCTTCACACCCTCCGGATACTCATCACAACCGAGAGGGATAATGGCGTTATTGACATTTCGTCATGTCAGACTAATGCATGTACCTGGAAATTCAGGGTTTATTATCGAGGGCGTTACTCAGCCCAGCATATGTTGTAAAGTCCGAATACCTTAGGGAGTGTTCGACATCGCGAGTTTGGCCTTATATGCATCAGCTCCGAATCATGTCTTTGGTCAATAGTTGGGTTTGCCCAGCTCCCATGTTTTGCTACCTTACGTTCCGCTCTATCGGCTAAGGTGGCACCGGGAGAACTGCTACGATTGTGCCCTGGTTCATCTGGATGAGCACCTCAGTAGAGAAAGCCGAAAACTGACTGTCATGATAAAGCGCGAGACTGGTCAACCACTCGATGACTCATCGGAATCTTCGTGATTCCTCCGCATTAATGAAGGACCGGTTTCGGTCATGTATGTACGCGCACCGTATTCGATGAGCACGGAAGTACCAGTGGCTATATAGTAGCCCCGCCGTCAAACTCCTATGGCTAAGTGAAAGTGTTAAAGCTATATAGTCTGATTGCCTTGTTCGCCGCACTATCACCTCCTTAATGGACCAAGACGTTGGATCAAGTGTGAATACGGGCTTTTCTGAACACCCCCGCATTATGTGCGTGGGGGCTGAAGCCGACGACTGCAAACTTTCAGGTTATCTACATACATAAACGGTCGCACAGGAGGCATCATAATACTTTCAGGAAAAATTATAAATACAACCTTTATAATCCAAATAGCATTGTTTTTACAATTGGGACACATGTCACTCGAACATGATACTCTTCGAGCACTGAACCTCTATTAAACGAGCGCCTTCTAGGACTTCTTCAAAATAGTGCTCAGCCGAGACCTGGCCTACGGCCGGACCTCGGGTCGCAATAGCGGTTGCCTCCATCTCTACCAAGTATGTCTTAACATGGGCAAGAGCCATCCGCGCACCCTCTATGCACGCCGACCTCTTTACAGCGTCGATATGCGGCACAACATCAAGGAATTGTTGCACTAAACCAAAATAACTATTTGGCCTTGGTCCCTTCGGCCAAAGATGATCCACGACAGACCTCATGGCAAGTCTAGATAACCTATGGAGCTCGGCACACTCGGCCATTTGTTTATTTAACAGCAGCGGACGCGTTGGAGCACTGAACTGCGACCAGAACAACCTTTCCACTTCATGATCTTTCTGATCTCTGAAAAACTCAGTCGCATCAGTAGCACTCATTGCCAAGTCCAAGTACGCGTCTGCAGCACTCCATAATTGATCCAGAGGGGCATACTTCAGATCTCCAAACTTCGTCTGCAACAAAAAGGGCTTCCCAGCCGTGATATCTCCGGCTTGACGAAGCTCCTCCTTCGCCGCTCTGATTTTGGAGCGGGTTTCCTTGGCTGCTTCCATGGCTTTCTTCAGGTCAGCCGCTTTCGCTTGGTTTTCCTTTTCAAGAAGCTCATACCGGCCGGCGGCATCTTTCAGCTCAATAGCCATCTTGGCTATTTTATCTTCGCTCTAGCGATGAGCAGCCTGTTCGGCTCTTAACTCTTTGACCGCCTTTAGGGCGGCCGCATCACTTCTCCTGGCTTGTTCCTTGGCTCGGGCAAGTTCCACCTGAAGGGTCTCCACGACGGCAGCTCCATCTGCAGTCACAACATACTATAGATACTAGCATCATGCTCCTCTTAATATTTGTTGACCACACGAAAATACATACCCTGTGCCTCGTCAAGTCGCTTGTTCACAAGCGCTATGTCGGCATCTGCCGCATCAAGCTGCCGCCTCAGTTCGGCAAACTCACTAGTCCGGCCAGCCACCAGACCCTCAGCCGCCTGCACATGAAAGCAGCGTGATATTTACCTGGGATTATGATCCTTTGTTTGCCGCCTCTGGACAGCAACCAGAGTCTCAGGGGATACTACCTGTATAGGGCACACCTGGCGTGTGCGGTATTGTCAAACAATATATATATATATGTATATATATAACTTTGCGTACCTCAAAGCCTCTTAGCAGGCTCGTAAAAGCTTCATGCAACCCACTTTTGGCAGATGAAATCCTCTCAACCACCGTACCCATTAAAGTATGATGCGCCTCTGAGATAGCCGCTTGCTCCAGAAGACCCATCAGTGCGTCTGGTTGTGCACCGGACAGTCCCGGATTCTTTATGTTGCTCTCCTTAGGATCCGAATACTCCGGGCTTCGGGTGGCCGAAGGGTTACCTTTTGGCCTTGGCGGATCAGGAGAAATCCTCCATGACGACACCTCAGGGTCGTCCGCCCCATGAGGCGGGGAGACAGGGGGAGGCATTTCACTCTCCATCATCTCCAGAAGAAGATCCCTCGAAGACGAACTCTATCCAGAAGGGCTACGAGCCGAACTGCAAGATATATGTCTCTGTTATTGTCATCGGAGATAAAGTATGATATATTTACCAAAGTACTCTTGTTCACTTACAGCTCGGTGGAGGACTGGCCCCCTTGCGGGCACTATGCGGTAAGTATGCCCTCCGGGGCAGGCCCCCCTGGCGAAGGTTTCTTCCCTCATTTGGAAACCCTCGTTTCCAAGTCTTCAGAGGCGGTCCTTTTCCTTCCTTGGGGAGAGGGGATTTTAGTTTCTTCTCCCCGATTATCCTCCTTCGCGGAGACACTAATTCCCCCGGTTTGGATGAGTAATGCGTGAGGCCCGCTTTCGGCTTCTTTGTTCCTCCCTTTATCTTCCCCTGATGGCACTTGATAAGGTGTGTGCTCAAGCATCCTGGCTAGTACAGGATCCGGTGAGCCTTCGGGAAGGGGGGCCGAACACCTGATCATCTTCGCCTTTCTTATCCAGTCTTGGCCAAGAGCGATTTTTTCAGAATGATGTTGTGACAAATAAAAAGACAGCATGTTCGGCCGCAGAATTACTTACGTGGGTATCTGGACGGTTGCAGTTGAGACCCGCATCCTCGGTGGTGTCCGAACGCTTTATTCGTGATCCGAAGAACAATCCATACATCTCTTCGAGTGTCACGCCAAAGAATTGCTGAATAGTTCGCGGTCCTTCCGGGTTGAACTCCCACATACGGAGAGATCGACGTTGGCATGGCAGGACCCAACGAACTAGCATAACCTGCATTACCTTGACAAGACTGACATCTCTCTTGAGGAGATCTCGGATGCGACTTTGCAATGTCGGCACGTCATTAACTGGCCCCCAGTCTAGCCCCTTGTTGACCCATGACGCCAGTTGTGGCAGGGGGCCCGAACGGAAGGCGGGGACAGCTACCCACTTAGTACTTCAGGGAGCTGTAATGTAAAACCACTCTCGTTGCCATAAGTTGGACATCTCCGGGAAGGAACCCTTTGGCCATGGAGCATCGGCGCCTTTGCTTATTATGGCGCCTCCACATTCTGCGTATCGCCCATCGATCATCTTAGGCTTCACATTGAAGGTCTTGATCCATAAGCCTAAGTGTGGGGTGATGCGGAGGAAGGCCTCACACACGACGATAAATGACGAGATGTGAAGGATAGAATCTGGAGCTAGATCGTGAAAATCGAGCCCGTAATAGAACATAAGCCCTCTAACAAAGGGATCAATACTAAAGCGTAGCCCTCGGAGGAAGTAGGAAATAAATACGACACTCTCGTTAGGTTCGGGAGTGGGGATGACCTGCCCTTGAGCAGGCAGCCTATGCGAGATTTCGGCGGTCATATACCTGGCTTCTCTTAGCTTCTTGATGTCCTCCTCTGTGATAGAGGAGGCCATCCACCGGCCTTGAAGGTTGGATCTGGACATGATTGGAGGTCCGAAGCACTTAGCCCGAGCCTTGGGTGTTGTAACCAAGGTGGGGGAAGGGAAGGATCGAGCGCGAGAAGAAAAGGACATGCCTTGCCCCCTTTATAAAGAGGGCGAATATCAAGCGTCCTTCGCGTAGCCGTTTGGAACTTGCCTAAAATCGAGGAGTCATACTAACAAGCGCAATTGGGTTACCCACACCCGTATTGATGAGAATCCCGTGATAAGGGGAGCATGATCTCTGCTTCGAGAAGACACGCCAATAAAACCGCCTCGCATCACGTGCAGTGGCGGGCTGGGAAAAACGGTTCGTAATAACCGAACCACGGCAGGATGTCACATTATGAAAAGTTGTCAGCAGATTAGATTTGTGGAATATTATACTCTCTACGGTGGTATGTGGAATTTGTTTTGCAGAGTCGGACACGGTCCTTGTGTTCAAAATCTTCTATGGAGTATTCGGAGGAGGAACCCGCCTTGCAATGCTGAAGACAATCTACGCGCTAGACTCATCGTCATTGAAGCCTGGTTCAGGGGCTACTGAGGGAGTCCTGGATTAGGGGGTCCTCGGACAGCCGAACTATATACTTTGGCCGGACTATTGGACTATGAAGACACAAGATTGAAGACTTTGTCCCGTGTCCGAGTGGGACTCTCCTTTGCGTGGAAGGCAAGCTTGGCAATTCGGATATGTAGATCTCCTCCCTTGTAACCGACTCTATGTAACCCTAGCCCCTCCGGTGTCTATATAAACTAGAGGGTTTAGTCCGCAGGACAACAACAATCATAATCATAGGCTAGCTTCTAGGGTTTAGCCTCTACGATCTCGTGGTAGATCAACTCTTGTAATACTCATATCATCAAGATCAATCAAGCAGGAAGTAGGGTATTACCTCCATCGAAAGGGACCAAACCTGGGTAAACATTGTGTCCCCCCCTTCCTGTTACCATCCGCCTTAGATGCACAGTTCGGGACCCCCTACCCGAGATCTGCTGGTTTTGAAACCGACAACAGTGGCCAAGGGGGAGGCTTGCCCCCCAAGCTAGGTGGGGGCGCCCCCTCTAGGGTTTCCCCCAACCCTAGGCGCATGGGCCCTAGGGGGGAGTTGGCGCCCAGCCCACCTAGGGACTGGTTCCCCTCTATATTCAGCCCATAGGGCCCTCCGGGGCAGGTGGACCCTCCTGGTGGACCCCCGGAACCCCTTCGGTGGTCCCGGTACAATACCAGTAACCCCCTGAACACTTCCAGCGACCGAATAAGGACTTCCCATATATAAATCTTCATCTTCGGACCATTCCGAAACTCCTCGTTACGTCTGGGATCTCATCCAGGACTCCAAACAACCGTCGGTAACCACATACTATTTCCCATAACAACTCTAGCGTCGCCGAACCTTAAGTGTGTAGACCCTACGGGTTCGGGAACCATGCAGACATGACCGAGACATCTCTCCGGCCAATAACCAACAGCGGGATCTGGATACCCATGTTGGCTCCCACATGTTCCACGATGATCTCATCAGATGAACCACGATGTCGGGGATTCAATCAATCATGTATACAATTCCGTTTGTCAATCGTTATGTTACTTGCCCGAGATTCGATTGTCGGTATCCCCATATCTCGTTCAATCTCGTTACCGGCAAGTCTCTTTACTTGTTCCGTAACGCATGATCCCGTGGCTAACTCCTTAGTCACATTGAGCTTGTTATGATGATGCATTACTGAGTGGGCCCAGAGATACCTCTCCGTCATACGGAGTGACAAATCCCAGTCTCGATTCGTGCCAACCCAACAGATACTTTCAGAGATACCTATAGTGCACCTTTATAGCCACCTAGTTGTTAGGGAACGTAGTAATTTCAAAAAATTCCTACGCACACGCAAGATCATGGTGATGCATAGCAACGAGAGGGGAGAGTGTTGTCTACGTACCCTCGTAGACCGAAAGCAGAAGCGTTATAACAATGCGGTTGATGTAGTCATACGTCTTCATGGCCCGACCAATCAAGCACCGAAACTACGGCACCTCCGAGTTCTAGCACACGTTCAGCTAGATGACGATCCCCGGACTCCGATCCAGCAGAATTTCGGGGAAGAGTTCCGTCAGCACGATGGTGTGGTGACGATCTTGATGTTCTACCGTCGCAGGGCTTCGCCTAAGCACCGCTACAATATTATCGAGGATTATGATGGAGGGGGGCACCGCACACGGCTAAGAGACCAATGAACAATTGTTGTGTCTATGGGGTGCCCCCGTATATAAAGGAGCAAGGGGGGAGGCGCCCGGCCTAGGAGGAGGGCGCGCCAAGGGGGGAGAGGAACAAGGAAAAGGGGGCTGCACCCCTTGTCCAATTCGGACTAGAGGGGGGGCGCGCGCCTCCTTCCTTTTGGCCTCTCTTCTCTATTCCCGTATGGCCCAATAAGGCCCATATACTCCCCGGCGAATTCCCGTAACTCTCCGGTACTCCGAAAAATATCCGAATCACTCGGAACCTTTCCGATGTCCGAATATAGTCGTCCAATATATCAATCTTTATGTCTCGACCATTCCGAGACTCCTCGTCATGTACCTGATCTCATCCGGGACTTCGAACTCCTTCGGTACATCAAAACTCATAAACTCATAATATAACTGTCATCGAAACCTTAAGCGTGCGGACCCTACAGGTTCGAGAACAATGTAGACATGACTGAGACACGTCTCCGGTCAATAACCAATAGCGGAACCTGGATGCTCATATTGGCTCCCACATATTCTATGAAGATCTTTATCGGTCAAACCGCATAACAACATACGTTGTTCCCTTTATCATTGGTATGTTACTTGCCCGAGATTTGATCGTCGGTATCTCAATACCTAGTTCAATCTCGTTACCCACAAGTCTCTTTACTCGTTCCGTAATACATCATCTCGCAACTAACTCATTAGTTGCAAGGCTTGCAAGGCTTTAGGTGATGTGCATTACCGAGAGGGCCCAGAGATACCTCTCCGACAATCGGAGTGACAAATCCTAATCTCGAAATACGCCAACCCAACAAGTACCTTCGGAGACACCTGTAGAGCACCTTTATAATCACCCAGTTACGTTGTGACGTTTGGTAGCACACAAAGTGTTCCTCTGGTAAACGGGAGTTGCATAATCTCATAGTCATAGGAACATGTATAAGTCATGAAGAAAGCAATAGCAACAAACTAAACGATCAAGTGCTATGCTAACGGAATGGGTCAAGTCAATCACATCGTTCTCTTAATGATGTGATCCCGTTAATCAAATGACAACTCATGTCTATGGCTAGGAAACTTAACCATCTTTGATTCAACGAGCTAGTCAAGTAGAGGCATACTAGTGACATACTGTTTGTCTATGTATTCACACATGTATTATGTTTTCGGTTAATACAATTCTAGTACGAATAATAAACATTTATCATGATATAAGGAAATAAATAATAACTTTATTATTGCCTCTAGGGCATATTTCCTTCAGTCTCCCACTTGCACTAGAGTCAATAATCTAGTTCACATCGCCATGTGATTTGACATCAATAGTTCACATCACCATGTGATTAACACCCATAGTTCACATCGACATGTGACCAACACCCACAGGGTTTACTAGAGTCAATAATCTAGTTCACATCGCTATGTGATTAACACCCAAAGAGTATTGAGGTGTGATCATGTTTTGCTTGTGAGAGAATTTTAGTCAACGGGTCTGCCACATTCAGATCCGTAAGTATTTTGCAAATTTCTATGTCAACAATGCTCTGCACAGAGCTACTCTAGCTAATTGCTCCCACTTTCAATATGTATCTAGATTGAGATTTAGAGTCATCTGGATCAGTGTCAAAATTTGCATCGACGTAACCTTTTACGACGAACCTTTTGTCACTTCCATAATCGAGAAACATATCCTTATTCCACTAAGGATAATTTTGACCAATGTCCAGTGATCTACTCCTAGATCACTATTGTACTCCTTTGCCAAACTCAGGGCAGGGTATACAATAGTTCTGGTACACAACATGACATACTTTATAGAACCTATGGCTGAGGCATAGGGAATGACTTTCATTCTCTCTCTATCTTTTGCCGTGGTCGGGTTTTGGGTCTTACTCAACTTCACACCTTGTAACTCAGGCAAGAATTCCTTCTTTGACTGTTCCATTTTGAACTACTTCAAAATCTTGTCAAGGTATGTACTCATTGAAAAACTTATCAAGCGTCTTGATCTATCTCTATAGATCTTGATGCTCAATATGTAAGCAGCTTCACCGAGGTATTTCTTTGAAAAAAAAACTCCTTTCAAACATTCCTTTATGCTTTGCAGAATAATTCTACATCATCTCCGATCATCAATATGTCATACATATACTTATTAGAAATGTTGTAGTGCTCCCACTCACTTTCTTGTAAATACAGGTTTCACCACAAGTCTGTATAAAACTATATGCTTTGATCAACTTATCAAAGCGTATATTCCAACTCCGAGATGCTTGCACCGGTCCATAGATGGATCGCTAGAGCTTGCACATTTTGTTAGTACCTTTAGGATTGACAAAACCTTTTGGTTGCATCATATACAATTCTTCTTTAATAAATCCATTAAGGAATGCAGTTTTGTTTATCCATTTGCCAGATTTCATAAAATGCAGCAATTGCTAACATGATTCGGACAGACTTAAGCATAGATACGAGTGAGAAACTCTCATCGTAATCAACACCTTGAACTTGTCAAAAATCTTTTTGCGACAATTCTAGTTTTGTAGATAGTAATACTACAATCAGCATCCGTATTCCTCTTGAAGATCCATTTAATCTCAATGGCTCACCGATCAATGGGCAAGTCAATCAAAGTCCATACTTTGTTCTCATACATGGATCTCATCTCAGATTTCATGGCCTCAAGCCATTTCGCGGAATCTAGGGCTCATCATCATTTCCTCATAGTTCGTAGGCTCGTCATGGTCAAGTAACATGACCTCCAGAACAGGATTACCGTACCACTCTGGTGCGGATCTCACTCTGGTTTACCTACGAGGTTCGGTAATAACTTGATCTGAAGTTACATGATCATCATCATTAGCTTCCTCACTAATTGGTGTAGTAGTCACAGGAACAGATTTCTGTGATGAACTACGTTCCAATAAGGGAGCAGGTACAGTTACCTCATCAAGTTCTACTTTCCTCCCACTCACTTCTTTCGAGAGAAACTCCTTCTCTAGAAAGGATCCATTCTCAGCAATGAATATCTTGCCTTCGGATCTGTGATAGAAGGTGTACCCAACATTTTCTTTTGGGTATCCTATGAAGACGCACTTCTCCGATTTGGGTTTGAGCTTATCAGGTTGAAACTTTTTCACATAAGCATTGCAACCTCAAACTTTAAGAAACGACATCTTAGGTTTCTTGCCAAACCATAGTTCGTACGGTGTCGTCTCAACGGATTTAGATGGTGCCCTATTTAACGTGAATGTAGCTGTCTCTAATGCATAACCCTAAAACGATAGTGGTAAATTGGTAAGAGACATCATAGATCGCACGATATCTAATAAAGTACGGTTATGACGTTCGGACACACCATTACACTATGGTGTTCCAGGTGGCGTGAGTAGTGAAACTATTTCATGTTGTTTTAACTGAAGGCCAAACTCGTAACTCAAATATTTTACTTCTGCGATCATATCGTAGAAACTTTTATTTTGTTACGATGATTCTCCACTTCACTCTGAAATTCTTTGAACTTATCAAATGTTTCAGACTTGTGTTTCATCAAGTAGATATACTCATATCTGCTCAAATCATCTGTGAAGATCAGAAAATAATGATACATGCCGCGAGGTTCAATATTCATCGGACCACATACATTAGTATGCATGATTTCCAACAAATCTGTTGCTTGCTGCATTATTCCGGAGAACGGAGTCTTAGTCATCTTGCCCATGAGGCATGGTTCGCAAGCATCAACTGATTCATAATCAAGTGATTCCAAAAGCCCATCAGCATGGTTTTTCTTCATGAGCTTTACACCAATATGACCTAAACGGCAGTGCCACAAATCAGTTGCACTATCATTATTAACTTTGCATCTTTTGGTTTCAATATTATGAATATGTGTATCACTACGATCGAGATCCAACGAACCATTTTCATTGGGTGTGTAACCATATATGTAAACAGAACAACAATTTATTCTCTTACTTAAATGAATAACCGTATTGCAATAAACATGATCAAATCATATTCATGCTCAATGCAAACACTAAATAACACTTATTTAGGTTCAACACTAATCCCGATAGTATAGGGAGTGTCCGATGATGATCATATCAATCTTGGAACCACTTCCAACACACATCGTCACTTCACCCTTAACTAGTCTCTGTTCATTCTGCAACTCCCGTTTCGAGTTACTACTCTTAGCAACTGAACCAGTATCAAATACCCGGGGGTTGCTACGAACACTAGTAAAATACACATCAATAATCCGTATATCAAATATACCTTTGTTCACTTTGCCATCCTTCTTATCCGCCAAATACTTGGGGCAGTTCCGCTTCCAGTGACCAATCCCTCTGCAATAGAAGCACTTAGGCTCAGGCTTAGGACCAGACTTGGGCTTCTTCACTTGAGCAGCAACTTGCTTGCCGTTCTTCTTGAAGTTCCCCTTCTTCCCTTTGCCCTTTTCTTGAAACAAGTGGTCTTGTCTACCATCAACACTTGATGCTCTTTCTTGACTTCTACCTTCATCGATTTCATCATAATGAAAAGCTCAGGAATCGTTTTCGTCATCCCTTGCATACTATAGTTCATCACGAAGTTCTACTAACTTGGTGATTGTGACTAGAGAATTCTGTCAATCACTATCTTATCTGGAAGATTAACTCCCACTTGATTCAAGTGATTGTAGTACCCAGACAATCTGAGCACATGCTCACTGCTTGAGCTATTCTCCTCCATCTTTTAGCTATAGAACTTGTTGGAGACTTCATATCTCTCAACTCAGGTATTTGCTTGAAATATTAACTTCAACCCCTGGAACATCTCATATGGTCCATGACGTTCAAAACGTCTTTGAAATCCCGATTCTAAGCTGTTAAGCATGGTGCACTAAACTATCAAGTAGTCATCATATTGAGCTAGCCAAACATTCATAACATCTGCATCTGCTCCTGCAATAGGTCTGTCACCTAGCGGTGCATCAAAGACATAATTCTTCTGTGCAGCAATGAGGATAATCCTCATATCATGGATCCAATGCGCATCATTGCTACTAACATTTTTCAACATAATTTTTCTCTAGGAACACAATAAACTGGGAGCAACACCGCAAGCTATTGATTTACAACATAGATATGCTAATACTACGAGGACTAAGTTCATGATAAATTAAAGTTCAATTAATCATATTACTTAAGAACTCCCACTTAGACAGACATCCCTCTAATCTTCTAAGTGATCACGTGATCCATATCAACTAAACCATGTCCGATCATCACGTGAGATGGAGTAGTTTCAATGGTGAACATCACTATGTTGATCATATCTACTATATGATTCACGCTCGACCTTTCGGTCTCCGTGTTCCGAGGCCATATCTGTTATATGCTAGGCTCGTCAAGTTTAACCTGAGTATTCCGCGTGTGCAACTGTTTTGCACCCGTTGTATTTGAACGTAGAGCCTATCACACCCGATCATCACGTGGTGTCTCAGCACGAAGAACTTTCGCAACGGTGCATACTCAGGGAGAACACTTGTACCTTGATAATTAGTGAGAGATCATCTTATAAAGCTACCATCGAACTAAGCAAAATAAGATGTATAAAAGATAAACATCACATGCAATCATAATATGTGACATGATATGGCCATCATCATCTTGTGCCTTTGATCACCATCTCCAAAGCATCGTCATGATCTCCATCGTCACCGGCATGACACCACGATCTCCATCATCTTGATCTATATCAATGTGTCGTCACATGGTTGTCTCGCCAACAATTACTCTTGCAACTATTGCTATCGCATAGCGATAAAGTAAAGCAATTATTTGGCGCTTGCATCTTATGCAATAGAGAGATAACCATAAGGCTTTTGTCGGTTGCCGATAACTCCAAGAAAACATGATCATCTCATACAACAACTTATATCTCATCACGTCTTGACCATATCACATCACAACATGCCCTGCAAAAACAAGTTAGACGTCCTCTACTTTGTTCTTGCAAGTTTTACGTGGCTGCTACGGGCTGAGCAAGAAACGTTCCTACCTACGCATCAAAACCACAACGATATTTTGTCAAGTTGGTGCTGTTTTAACCTTCGCAAGGACCGGGCGTAGCCACACTCGGTTCAACTAAAGTTGGAGAAACTGACACCCGCCAGCCACCTGTGTGCAAAGCACGTCGGTAGAACCAGTCTTGCGTAAGCGTACGTGTAATGTCGGTCTGGGTCGCTTCATCCAACAATACCGCCGAACCAAAGTGTGACATGATGGTAAGCAGTATGACTTATATCACCCACAACTCACTTGTGTTCTACTCGTGCATATTACATCAACGCATAAAACCTGGCTCAGATGCCACTGTTGGGGAACGTAGTAATTTCAAAAAAATTCCTACGCACACGCAAGATCATGGTGATGCATAGCAACGAGAGGGGAGAGTGTTGTCTACGTACCCTCGTAGACCGAAAGCGGAAGCGTTATAACAACGTGGTTGATGTAGTCATACGTCTTCATGGCCCGACTGATCAAGCAATGAAACTACGGCACCTCTGAGTTCTAGCACACGTTCAGCTCGATGACGATCCCCGGACTCCGATCCAGCAGAATGTCGGGGAAGAGTTCCGTCAGCACGATGGTGTGGTGACGATCTTGATGTTCTACCATCACAGGGCTTCGCCTAAGTACCGCTACAATATTATCGAGGATTATGGTGGAGGGGGCACCGCACACGGCTAAGAGATCAATGATCAATTGTTGTGTCTATGGGGTGCCCCCTGCCCCCGTATATAAAGGAGCAAACGGGGAGGCGGCCGTCCTAGGAGGAGGGCGCGCCAAGGGGGGAGTCCTACTCCCACCGGGAGTAGGACTCCTCCTTCCCTTGTTGGAGTAGAAGAGAAGGAAAGAGGGGGAGAGGAACAAGGAAAAGGGGGCTGCACCCCTTGTCCAATTCAGACCAGAGGGGGGGCGCGCCTCCTTCCTTTTGGCCTCTCTCCTCTATTCCCGTATGGCCCAATAAGGCCCATATACTCCCCGGCGAATTCTCGTAACTCTCCGGTACTCCGAAAAATACCCGAATCACTCGGAACCTTTCCGATGTCCGAATACAGTCGTCTAATATATCGATCTTTACGTCTCGACCATTCCGAGACTCCTCGTCATGTCCCAGATCTCATCCGGGACTCCGAACTCCTTCGGTACATCAAAACTCATAAACTCATAATACAACTGTTATCGAAACCTTAAGCGTGCGGACCCCACGGGTTCGAGAACAATGTAGACATGACCGAGACACGTCTCCGGTTAATAACCAATAGCGGAACCTGGATGCTCATATTGGCTCCCACATATTCTACGAAGATCTTTATCGGTCAAACCACATAACAACATACGTTGTTCCCTTTGTCATCGGTATGTTACTTGCCCGAGATTCGATCGTCGGTATCTCAATACCTAGTTCAATCTCGTTACCGGCAAGTCTATTTACTCGTTCTGTAATACATCATCTCGCAACTAACTCATTAGTTGCAATGCTTGCAAGGCTTTATGTGATGTGCATTACCGAGAGGGCCCAGAGATACCTCTTCGACAATCGGAGTGACAAATCCTAATCTCGAAATACGCCAACCCAACAAGTACCTTCGGAGACACCTATAGAGCACCTTTATAATCACCCAGTTACGTTGTGACGTTTGGTAGCACACAAAGTGTTCCTCTGGTAAACGGGAGTTGCATAATCTCATAGTCATAGGAACATGTATAAGTCATGAAGAAAGCAATAGCAACAAACTAAACGATCAAGTGCTATGCTAACGGAATGGGTCAAGTCAATCACATCGTTCTCCTAATGATGTGATCCCGTTAATCAAATGACAACTCATGTCTATGGCTAGGAAACTTAACCATCTTTGATTCAACGAGCTAGTCAAGTAGAGGCATACTAGTGACATACTGTTTGTCTATGTATTCACACATGTATTATGTTTCCGGTTAATACAATTCTAGCATGAATAATAAACATTTATCATGATATAAGGAAATAAATAATAACCTTATTATTGCCTCTAGGGCATATTTCCTTCACTAGTTACGTTGTGACATTTGGTACACCCAAAGAATTCCTACGGTATCCGGGAGTTGCACAATCTCATGGTCTAAGGAAATGATACTTGACATTAGAAAAACTTTAGCAAATGAACTACACGATCTTGTGCTACGCTTAGGATTGGGTCTTGTCCATCACATCATTCTCCTAATGATGTGATCCCATTATCAATGACATCCAATGTCCATGGTCAGGAAACCATGACCATCTATTGATCAATGAGGTAGTCAACTAGAGGCTTACTAGGGACATATTACGATCTATGTATTCACACATGTATTATGGTTTCCGGTTAATACAATTATAGCATGAACAATAGACAATTATGATGAACACGGAAATATAATAATAACCACTTTATTATTGCCTCTAGGGCATATTCCAACATATGATTGTGATTGCCTCTACGGACTAAACCATCCAGTTTATATAGACAGCGGAGGGGACTAGGGTTGTACAAAGTCGGTTTACAGAGAAAGGAATCTTCATATCTGCACGCTAAGCTTGCCTTCCACGCCAAGGAGAGTCCCATCCGGACACAAGGGAAGGCCTTCTATCTTGTATCTTCATGGCCCATCTGTCCTGCCCACGTCACGTAGCCCGGACACCCGAGGACCCCATAATCCAGGACTCCCTCAGTAGCCCCTGAACCAGTCTTCAATGATGATGTGTCCGACGTGCAGATTGTCTTCGGCATTGCAAGGCGGGTTCCTCCTTCGAATTCTTCAAAGCAGTTGATCGTCAGTACCATATCCGGCTCTGTACAACAGTCACAATCCTCAAATATAAAGGTAAAATGCAGATAAGTTCCGTCTTCTGATGATTTCACGGACGAGGCGTTACATCCAGCCGTTTTATCACTTCGAACCGTTTTTCGGCCTCCCGTTTCGCGCTTCGAGATGCAACCTTCGGCAACACATCTTGTCAAAGCAGAGATCGTGCCCCCTTATTACGGGATTCTCATCAATACGAGTTTTGGTAACCTAACCGTGCGGTTCACGTGGCCCCTTGGGAACAGGCGAGTTTTAAGGCTCGAGGGAGGGGACACTTGATATTCGCAGCCCATATAAGTGGATATAACCCATCTGTTCCACCCCACGCCTCATTCTTTTTGCCTCTCCGTCCCCGAGCTCCAAACTCCAAGCTCTTCCCTTCCCGACAACTCCTCCGACCTTGGCCGGATCTCAAGGCAAGTGGGTGCACTCCTCTGTCACGGAGGAGAACATCAAGGAGCTACGGGAAGCGTGATATTTGACCGTGGAAATCAAGCACATGCTTAACGATCCGGCGCAGGTCATCCCCACTCGGTGGTATTTATCCCCCACTTCCTCCATGGACTCGGATTCGCCCTTCACCCCTTTGTAAGGGGTCTCATGTTCTACTACGGGCTGGATTTTCACAATCTGGCCCCAAATTTGTTCCTTCACATCTCGGCGTTTATCGTCGTGTGTGAAGCCTTCCTCCGTGTCCCTCCACACTTCGGCTTATGGCTCAAGATTTTTAATGTGAAACTGAAGGTGGTCAATTGGCAACATGCGGACTGTGGTGGTGTGCTACCTCTTGAGCATGCGTCGGTTTTCCCTTGAAGAGGAAAGGGTTATGTAGCAAAGTAGCGTAAGTATTTCCCTCAGTTTTTCAGAACCAAGGTATCAATACAGTAGGAGACTACACGCAAGTCGCCTAGTACCTGCACAAACAATCAAGAACCTTGCAACCAATGCGATAAAGGGGTTGTCAATCCCTTCACGGCCACTTGCAAAAGTGAGATCTGATAAAGATAATAAGATAAATATTTTTGGTATGTTTGTTGTATAGATTGAAAAGTAAAGATTGCAAAATAAATAGTAAACTAGAATTGTAGATTGGAAACTTATATGATATAAAGTAGACCCGAGGCCATAGGTTTCACTAGTGGCTTCTCTCATGATAGCATATATTACGGTGGGTGAACAAATTACTACCGAGCAATTGATAGAAAAGCGCATAGTTATGATGATATCTAGGCATGATCATGAATATAGGCATCACGTCCATGTCAAGTAGACCGAAATGATTCTGCATCTACTACTATTACTTCACACATCGACCGCTGTCCAGCATGCATCTAGAGTATTAAGTTCATAAGAACAGAGTAACGCATTAGGCAAGATGACATGATGTAGAGGGATAAACTCAAGAAATATGATATAAACCCCATCTTTTTATCCTCGATGGCAACAATACAATACGTGCCTTGCTGCCCCTGCTCTCACTGGGAAAGGACACCACAAGATTGAACCCAAAGCTAAGCACTTCTCCCATTGCAAGAAAGATCAATCTAGTAGACCAAACTAAACCGATAATTCAAAGAGACTTGCAAAGATATCAAATCATGCATATAAGAATTCAGAGAAGAATCAAATATTGTTCATAGATAATCTTGATCATAAACCCACAATTCATCGGATCTCGGCAAACACACCGCAAAAAGAATTACATCGAATAGATCTCCAAGAACATCGAGGAGAACTTTGTATTGTGAAACAAAGAAAGAGAAGAAGCCATCTCGCTAATAACTATGGACCCGAAGGTCTGTGGTAAACTACTCACACATCAACGGAGAGGCTAATGTGTTGATGTAGAAGCCCTCCGTGATCGAATCCCCCTCCAGCAGATCGTCGGAAAAGGTCCCTAGATGGGATCTCACGGGTACAGAAGGTTGCGGCAGTGGAAAAGTGGTTTCGTGGCTCCCCTGGATGTTTTCATGGTATAAGAGTATATATAGGCGAAAGAAGTAGATCGATGGAGCCACGAGGGGCCCATGAGGGTGGGGGGCATGCCTACCCCCTGGGCGCGCCGCCCTACCTCGTGGCCGCCTCGTTGCTTCCTTGACCTCCACTCCAAGTCTCCTGGGTTGCATTTGTTCCAAAAATGATCCTGGCGAAGGTTTCGTTCCGTTTGGATTCCGGTTGATATTCCCTTTCTGCGAAACACTGAAATAGGCAAAAAAACAGCAACTGGCACTGGGCCTCCGGTTAATAGGTTAGTCCTAAAAATAATATAAAAGTGCATATTAAAGCCAATTAAACATCCAAAACAGATAATATAATAGCATGGAACAATCAATAATTATTGATACGTTGGATACGTATTAGCATCCCCAAGCTTAATTCCTGCTCGTCCTCGAGTAGGTAAATGATAAAAACAAATTTTTTGATGTGGAATGCTACCTAGCATAATTTTCAATGTAATTTTATTTATTGTGGCATGAATATTCAGATCCAAAATATTCAAGACAAAAGTTTAATATTGACATAAGAATAATAATACTTCAACCATACTAATAAAGCAATCATGTCTTCTGAAAATAACATGGCCAAAGAAAGCTATCCCTACAAAATCATATAGTCTGGCTATGCTCTATCTTCATCACACAAAATATTTAAATCATGCACAACCCCGATAACAAGCCAAGCAATTGTTTCGTACTTTTGATGTTCTCAAACTTTTTCAATCTTCACGCAATACCTGAGCATGAGCCATGGACATAGCACTATAGGTGGAATATAATGATGGTTGTGGAGAAGACAAAAAGGAGAAGATAGTCTCACATCAACTAGGCGTATCAACGGGCTATGGAGATGCCCATCAATAGATATCAATGTGAGTGAGTAGGGATTGCCTTGCAACGGATGCACTAGAGCTATAAGTGTATGAAAGCTCAAAAAAGAAACTAAGTGGGTATGCATCCAACTTGCTTGCTCACGAAGACCTAGGGCATTTTGAGGAAGCCCATCACTGGAATATACAAGCCAAGTTCTATAATGAAAAATTCCCACTAGTATATGAAAGTGACAAAATAGGAGACTCTCTATCATGAAGATCATGGTGCTACTTTGAAGCAAAAGTGTGGAAAAAGGATAGTAGCATTGCCCCTTCTATCTTTTCTCTCATTTTTTTATTTGGGCCTTTTTTCTCTTTTTTATGGCTTCTTTTTTTCGTCCGGAATCGCATCTCGACTTGTGGGGGAATCATAGTCTCCATCATCCTTTCCTCACATGGGACAATGCTCTAATAATGAAAATCATCACACTTTTATTTACTTACAACTCAAGAATTACAACTCGATACTTAGAACAAAATATGACTCTATGTGAATGCCTCCGGCGGTGTACCAGGATGTGCAATGAATCAAGAGTGACATGTATGAAATTATGAACGGTGGCTTTGCCACAAACACGATGTCAACTACATGATCATGCAAAGCAATATGACAATGATGAAGTGTGTCATAATAAACGGAATGGTGGAAAGTTGCATGGCAATATATCTCGGAATGGCTATGGAAATGCCATAATAGGTAGGTATGGTGGCTATTTTTAGGAAGATATATGGTGGGTGTATGATACCGGTGAAAGGTGCGCAGTATTAGAGAGGCTAGCAATTTTGGAAGGGTGAGAGTGTGTATAATCCATGAACTCAACATTAGTCATAAAGAACTCACATACTTGTTGCAAAAATCTATTAGTTATCGAAACAAAGTACTACGCGCATGCTCCTAGGGGGATAGATTGGTAGTAAAAGACCATCGCTCGTCCCCGACCGCCACTCATAAGGAAGACAATCAATAAATAAATCATGCTCCGACTTCATCACATAATGGTTCACCATACGTGCATGCTACGCGAATCACAAACTTTAACACAAGTATCTATCAAATTCACAACTAATCAACCAACATGAATCTAATATTACCATCTTCATATCTCAAAACAATCATCAAGTATCAAACTTCTCATAGTATTCAATGCACTTTATATGAAAGTTTTTATTATACCCATCTTGGATGCCTATCATATTAGGACTAATTTCATAACCAAAGAAAATTGCCATGATGCTCTAAAAGACTCTCAAAATAATATAAGTGAAGCATGAGAGATCAATAATTTCTATAAAATAAAACCACCACCGTGCTCTAAAAAGATATAAGCGAAGCACTAGAGCAAAATTATCTAGCTCAAAAGATATAAGTGAAGCACATAGAGTATTCTAATAAATTCCGATTCATGTGTGTCTCTCCCAAAAGGGTGTGTACAGGAAGGATGATTGTGGTAAACTAAAAATCAAAGACTCAAATCATACAAGACGCTCCAAGCAAAACACATATCATGTGGTGAATAAAATATAGCCTCAAGTAAAGTTACTGATAGATGAAGACGAAAGAGGGGATGCCTTCCGGGGCATCCCCAAGCTTAGAATTTTGGTTGTCCTTGAATTTTACCTTGGGGTGCCTTGGGAATCCCCAAGCTTAGGCTCTTCCCACTCCTTATTCCAAAATCCATCAAATCTTTACCCAAAAACTTGAAAACTTCACAACACAAAACTCAACAGAAAATCTCATGAGCCCCGTTAGTATAAGAAAACAAACCACCACTTTAAGGTACTGTAATGAACTCATTCTTTATTTATATTTGTGTTAAAACTACTGTATTCCAACTTCTCTATGGTTCATACCCCCGATACTAGCCATAGATTCATCAAAATAAGCAAACAACACACAAAAACAGAATCTGTCAAAAACAGAACAGTCTGTAGCAATCTGGAAGTTTCGAATACTTCTGTAACTCCAAAAATTCTGAAAACTTAGGACGTACTAAATAATTTGTATATTGATCTACTTCAGTTGGAATTGGTATTTTATCGCTCTCTAATAAAAAATTAAAAATATTCTCGTGAGCGCATACTTTCTGTTTTTTACAGCAAGATCAAACAACAATCACCCAAAAAGATCCTAAAGGATTTACTTGGCAAAAACACTAATTAAAACATAAAAAACACAATCATAACATAGGATAGATGATTTATTTATTACTAAACAGTAACAAAAAGCAAGGATCAAAAATAAAATTGGGTTGCCTCCCAACAAGCGCTATCATTTAACGCCTCTAGCTAGGCATTGAAAATTTCAATGATGGTCACAAGAAAGATAAGAATTGAAGCACAAAGAGGGCATCATGAAACACGTGACAAACACATCTAAGTATAACATACTTCCTATGCATAGGCATCTTATAGGAAAACAAATTATCATAACAAGCAAAAACTAGCATATGCAAGGAAGCGGAAAGAAACAATAGCAATCTCAACATAACGAGAGGTCATTTAGTAACATGAAAATTTCTACAATCATATTTTCCTCTCTCATAATAATTACATGTGGGATCATAAGCAAATTCAACAAAATATCTATCACATAAATTACTTTCAACATGATCCACATGCATGCAAAGTTGACACTCTTCCAAAATAGTGGGATTAACACTAACTAAAGTCATGACCTGTCCAAACCCACTTTTATCAAAAATTTCATAAGATTGAACATTCTCCAAATATGTGGGATCTAAAGTTGACACTCTTCCAAATCTACTTTCAATAATATTGCAAACACTATCATCAATATCATATTCACCATGGGGCTTAAATAAATTTTCAAGATCAAAAGAAATATCACCCCAATCATGATCATTGCAACAAGTAGTGGACATAGAAAAACTAGCATCCCCAAGCTTAGGGTTTTGCATATTATTAGCACAGTTGACATTAATAGATTTTATAATAACATCATAGCAATCATGCTTTTTATTCAAAGATCTACCATGAATCACTTCATAAAGCACTTCATCACAATTTTCAGATTCACGAATTTCAAGCAAAACCTCATAAAGAGAATCTAGTGCACTCAACTCACTAGCAATTGGTTCATCATAATTGGATCTTTTAAAAATATTAGCAAGATGATGAGGATCCATAACAATAGATATTCAACAAGCAAATATGCAAGCTAATAGAAGGCACATGGTAACACGAGCAAATAGAAGGACGAACGGAAGAGGGTGAATAAAACGACAAAGGTGAACTGGGGGAGACGAAAACAAGAGGCAAATGGCAAATAATGTAATGCGAGGGATAAGAGTTTGTGATGGGTACTTGACATGTCTTGACTTGAGCATAGATCTCCCCGGCAACGCGCCAGAAATGGCTAGTTGACGGGAGATCAAATATTGACTTGACTTGGTGCAAATCTCCCCGGCAACGGCGCCAGAAATCCTTCTTGCTACCTCTTGAGCATGTGTTGGTTTTCCCTTGAAGAGGAAAGGGTGATGCAGCAAAGTAGCTTAAGTATTTCCCTCAGTTTTTGAGAACCAAGGTATCAATCCAGTAGGAGACTACACACAAGTCGCCTAGTACCTGCACAAACAATCAAGAACCTTGCAACCAACGCGATAAAGGGGTTGTCAATCCCTTCACGGCCACTTGCAAAAGTGAGATCTGATAAAGATAATAAGATAAATATTTTTGGTATTTTTGTTGTATAGATTGAAAAGTAAAGATTGCAAAATAAATAGTAAACTAGAATTATAGATCGGAAACTTATATGATATAAAGTAGACCTGGGAGCCATAGGTTACACTAGTGGCTTCTCTCATGATAGCATATATTACGGTGGGTGAACAAATTACTGCCGAGCAATTGATAGAAAAGCGCATAGTTATGATGATATCTAGGCATGATCATGAATATAGGCATCACGTCCGTGTCAAGTAGACTGAAATGATTCTGCATCTACTACTATTACTCCACACATCGACCGCTATCCAGCATGCATCTAGAGTACTCCCTCCGTTTTTATTTACTCTGCATATTAGAGTTGACCAAAGTCAAACTTCGTAAAGTTTGACCAAGTTTATAGAAAAGAATATAAATATTTACCATAACAAATCTATATGATGCGAAAGTATGTTTAATAATGAATCTAATGGTATTATTTTGTTATTGTATATGTTAATATTTTTGTCTATAAATCTCGTCAAAGTTTACAAAGCTTGACTTTGACCAAAGCTAATATGCAGAGTAAATAAAAACAGAGGGAGTATTAAGTTCATAAGAATAGAGTAACACATTAGGCAAGATGACATGATGTAGAGGGATAAACTCAAGAAATAGGATATAAACCCCATCTATTTATCCTCGATGGCAACAATACAATACGTGCCTTGCTGCCCCTGCTGTCACTGGGAAAGGACACCGCAAGATTGAACCCAAAGCTAAGCACTTCTCCCATTGCAAGAAAGATCAATCTAGTAGGCCAAACTAAATCGATAATTCGAAGATACTTGCAAAGATATCAAATCATGCATATAAGAATTCAGATAAGAATCAAATATTGTTCATAGATAATCTTGATCATAAACCCACAATTCATCGGATCTCGGCAAACACACCGCAAAAAGAATTACATCGAATAGATCTCCAAGAACATGGAGGAGAACTTTGTATTGAGAACCAAAGAGAGAGAAGAAGCCATCTAGCTAATAACTATGGACCCGAAGGTCTGTGGTAAACTACTCACACATCATCGGAGAGGCTATGGTGTTGATGTAGAAGCCCTCAGTGATCGAATCCCCCTCCGGCAGATCGCCGGAAAAGGTCCCCAGATGAGATCTCATGAGTACAGAAGGTTGCGGCGGTGGAAAAGTGGTTTCGTGGCTCCCCTGGATGTTTTTAGTGTATAAGAGTATATATAGGCGAAAGAAGTAGGTCGGTGGAGCCATGAGGGGCTCACGAGGGTGGGGGGCACGCCGCCCTACCTCGTGGCCGCCTCGTTGCTTCCTTGACCTCCACTCCAAGCCTCTTGGATTGCATTTGTTCCAAAAACGATCCTCGCAAAGGTTTCGTTCCGTTTGGATTCCGTTTGATATTCCTTTTCTGCGGAACACTGAAATAGGCAAAAAAACAGCAGCTAGCACTGGGCCTCCGGTTAATAGGTTAGTCCTAAAAATAATATTAAAGTGCATATTAAAGCCCATTAAACATCCAAAACAAATAATATAATAGCATGGAACAATAAAAAAATTATAGATACGTTGGAGATGTATCATGGCACCAAGGTGAGCAAGCTCCCCAAAGTCAATTGGCCAAAGGGAGTCTTTGTGGACACCGTCAAAATATGGCAACAGGAATGGTTCTGTATCACAGAACCCCACGGCTCCAAGTGGGCGGCCGCACCAACATTTAGATCCGGGCCCCCACTGAGGCTTACATCCTGGACCGACAAGAGCCCGGACTGGGGGTCGGTCCCTGAGGTGCTGCGACTGCAGAAACACGTCAAAAGCATGATAGCGAAGGACGTTACCCTTGCTGACGTAGTCCAAGTGATGCTGATCCACTGAGTACTTCTCTGCTAGAGGCGGCCCCTCAAGATGTGGGAGTTCAATCCAGAAGGGCCGCGGACCCTACAATGGTTCTACGACACAACACATAAGGGAATCTGGAAGTTGCTTTTTAAGAAGCAGAAATCGTGGCCAAGGTCCTCAAACGACACCGGCCTCGACTGCAACCATCCGTCCTCCGAGGTAAATTCTAAACACTCCGAACATCAATAGGCTTCAACAACCCGAGGGAGAGGTGCTAAGTAATCCATCCCCAAACAGGTCTGGATTAAGAAGGCAGAGCAGATCCGGTGTCCGGCTCCGCTCCCTGAAGACCCAAGCAACCCTCTTCTAATGAGGATGCTGGTCCCGTCGCCATACCAGACACTGGCAAAGAAGGACAAGAAGAAGAAAAAGGAGGAGAGCACTTCAGACGCAATGTCCAAAGACGCTAATGCCCAGTCCTCTCAAGAAGGTGATGATGACGACGAGGAGGTGGAGGAAGAAGAAGATCCTCCCCGCAAGGGTAAAAAGAGGGCGGCCTCCGAAGGCCTGGAAGCCGAAGCGTCCAAGAGGGACAAAATTACCCTCCTTGATGATTCAGAGTCAGACGCCGAGGTTGTCCCAAAGCACCGGCGCCGGACTAAGCCCCAAGCTGACTCGTAAGTGGTCCGGGATTTTTCACAGTTATTCAATCAATAAACTATGATGATAACTCTAAGTTCTATATTTTAGTCCAGCCCGCGATCTTCCCCCACTATCTTTGTCCTCGGGGGATCTGCCACCGGAGATGATGGAGAGCGGGTTGCCTGCATTAGCCTCCCCCCGCCTAAGGAGGATGATGCCGAGGTGTCGTCTCATAGGCCCTCCCCAAGCCTTGAAGAGACGCAGGGGGGATCTAACGGTGCCAGAGGGTAATACCTCGGCTGCCGGGGAGGTCGGTCCTCATGGAGACCAGCGATGAGGGCCTCGGTCAATCCATCCCCCAGCCGCAGACTGCTCAAGAGACCAATACGGCCCCGAAGTCTAGTGAATGACCCCCTGCGGGATAAAAGGGAGCGGCGACCTCTGTTAATTCGGAGGTGCCGAATACCATGACGGACGCTCTTCAAAGTGCATCCGTCCTGGATGAGCACCGCATCCTGATGGGTGCAGTGTCTGAGAAGATTCAGTCTGCCAAGAGAGGACTGAACGAAGCCTTCTCCAGCCTGCTAGCAGGCTTTGAGGTACACAATGTAATGTTTTTTGATCTTTTTTATGAGAAATATGCCCGTATATAGATAGTAGCCCGTGAGACTCTGTTCGGTTTTCTGAAAGAAAAGCGAGCAGATGATCAATAATCAGTTGTTAGGTGGTAACATGATATTTTATTTTGAATTTAAAAACATGCCTCTCTGTTAGTGGTGACTGCCCAGTCAGCGGAGATTTTCGAACTCAAATGGAAACTAGAGCAAGCCGATGAGGATCTAGTCCTTGTTAACACGCGGCTCGACCAAGCGCAAGGTATAATATATATCTTGCTATATGCCTGTTTATTTCCCTGCTTTTGTGGAAGTTGAAGAGCTTTACTTTGCATGGTTGTACAGATGGTGCCGCCTTGGTGGAGACCCTTAGGGGTGAGCTTGCTCAAGCCAAGGAGCAGGCAGGGGTAAACCAGGCGGCTGCTGACAAGGAGGCTGTGGACTTAACGGCCGAACAGGCCGCTCGGCGCCGTTTGGAGGAATGGGTGACTGAGATGGAGCAAAAGCTCAAGAAGACTGCTGCCAAGTGCGAGTCCCTGGAAACAGAAAACAAAGTGAAGGTGACCGAACTCGCCAAGGCCCTTCAAGATGCTTCGGAGGCACGGTCCGAATCCCGCACAACACGCAAGGAAATCTGTC
Organism: Triticum dicoccoides; assembly: GCF_002162155.2. NCBI lineage: Eukaryota > Viridiplantae > Streptophyta > Magnoliopsida > Poales > Poaceae > Triticum > Triticum dicoccoides. The sequence goes on from NC_041380.1 coordinate 505,786,822, forward strand.
AAGCCGTTCAGATAGCGGCTGGTAAGCCTTTTCTTTTACATGCGAAATTTGGGGACCAGAAGTATGCCTTGCTTAATCGACTGTGGAGTTCTCCAGACGCATATGCGGATCTGCTGACGAGTGCTACGGTCGCCACCCAATTCTTCCAGGCCCAGGAGGGGTACGAGTTGGAGAAGCTCTTCTGGTCGCAGTTTGTGGAGCAGGAGCGTCCCCTACTGCTAAATGACCAGATGGCACAATGGGCGGAGCTGCATAAGATGTCCAGCGCGGCCATGAAGGACGTCATAGTCCGGTTGTGGCCCACTGGAGCCGTTCCGGGCAGCTACTTTGGCCTCGTGCGGTGTCTCGTCGATACTCCAAACCCTTCTCCTTACATTCTTGCAAGTTGCATGCTTTACTTTCCGCTGCTCATATACTCATTGCATGCTTGCTTGATATGTATTGTGTTTGTTAAACTTGTTCTTAAACTCCACTTAAACTTAAGAATATTAAAAACTGCAACTTTTGGCACTTAGTGTCTAATCACCCCCCTCTAGACACCTCTTCTCGATCCTTTCAATTGGTATCAAAGCTTTGGTCTCCATTGCCTTGGTTTAAACACCGTTGGAGGAAGATGGGTGTGTCTACTTTGGGGAGTCTTACACATAGAGTACCCATTCTTGATGGAGAGTATTTTCATGAGTGGAAAAATGAAATGCTTGAGATTTTCAATGAATATCATTTGAACAAGTACATTATTAGCCCTTGTGCACCTCATGTTGACCCTTTGCATCCTACCCTTGATGAGTCAATTGACATGATTCGCAATCTTAGAACTATTAATCTTATCACTAGAGGCTTGCCTAGAAACTTGATTGGATGTTTTCCTACTCTTAAGTGTGCCTACACCATATGGAAATTTCTTGAGGAACTCTTTCCAAATTATTCCTTGAAAGATCTAGATGAAATCCTCCATAAGTCTATTGCTTTGATTAAGATGAGTTCCAATGATCCAAAATTTGGTGACTGCTTATTTGAGCTTACTAATCTTACGAGTGCCAAAGGAGATGTTGGAATCATTAGCAATATCATTTCCAGAGCTATTAGAATTCATAAAGATAACTATAGAAATGATCATTTATCTAATGAATTGCCCTCTCTAGGAATTGATCAATCACAAGATGATGTTGAACATGAATACTCGGATGATGATGATGATGATGATGATGATGATGATGATAGTGACTATGATCTCGATGATGCGATGAGACACTTTCGTCTTATGGCAAATCTTCACGGCTACATGGCTGGAGGAAAGGAATGAGTCCTTGATAGTGGACGTACTGATCATATGACCGGGGATAAAGACATGTTCCGTGAGCTTGTTGAAAATGACGGCCCTCGAAAGTATGTCACTTTTGGTGATAATTCAAAGGGTAAAGTGGTTGGCCTTGGTAAGGTGGCCATCTCACATGATAGCTTCATACAAAATGTCATGCTCGTTGAATCTCTTGGCTACAACTTACTTTCAGTATCTAGACTTGCTGATTTCAGTTTCAATGTCCTATTTACTGAAGTAGACTACCAAGTGTTTCGTAGAGATAATCATAAAATGGTCTTTACCGGTATACGTAGAGGAGATCTTTACATTGTTGATTTCACTAAAAAGGCTCAACCTAAAACTTGCTTAATTGCCAAATCTTCTAAAGGCTGGTTGTGGCATAGAAGACTAGGTCATGTTGGTATGCGAAATCTTGATAAGCTTATTAAAGGTGACCATATCCTTGGAATAAAAGATGTCATATTTGACAAGGATAGACTTTGTAGTGCTTGTCAAGCAGGGAAACAAGTTGGAGGAAGTCATCGCGCGAAGAACATCATGACCACAAGAAGACCACTCAAGCTAGTTCACATGGATCTCTTTGGTCCAAATGCCTACAAGAGTCTCGGTGGTAACTCATTTGGTCTAGTCATAGTTGATGATTTTTCAAGATTTACGTGGGTGTTCTTTCTTGATGACAAATCGCAGGTCCAAAAGATCTTCAAAAACTTCGCTAGGAAGGCCCAAAATCAGTTTGACGTGAAGATCAATAAGGTTCAGAGCGACAACAGAACGGAGTTCAAGAACGCAAATGTGGACACCTTTCTTGACGAAGAAGGGATTTCACACGAGTTCTCGGCTACGTACACACCTCAACAAAATGGAGTTGTTGAAAGGAAGAACCGGACTCTTATAGAGATGGCAAGAACGATGCTTGATGAGTACAAAATGCCAAAGCACTTTTGGGCGGAAGCGGTTGAGACAGCTTGTCATGCAACAAATTGCTTGTATCTTCACAAGCTACTCGGCAAGACGACATACGAGCTCCTCACCAGTAACAAAGCCCAAGTTGGATACTTTCGAGTATTTGGCTCAAAGTGCTACATTCTTGATAAGCATCGTCGTTCTAAATTTGCTCCTAAATCTCATGAAGGTTTCCTACTTGGTTATGGCTCAAACTCTCACACTTACCGTGCCTACAACAATTCCACCCGAAAGGTTGAAGAGACGGTAGATGTGAAGTTTGATGAATCTAATGGCTCGCAAGTAGAGCAATTGCCAATTGATGTAGGAGGCAAAGACCCTTCGGAAGCAATTCAAGACTTGTCCATTGGCAAGATTCGTCCAACGGAAGTGAAGGAGAGTACCTCATCCGTCCAAGTGGAAGCTTCTACCTCACAACAAGGTGAACCAAGAGTTGATATGGAAGCATCCACAAGTGGGACACGCCAAGATGAAGAAAACGAGGAAGTGCACCAAGATGAACATCAACAACCTCCTTCTCCACCACGACAAGAGAACGACAACGTCAACAATGAAGAAGGCCAAGAAGAAGCACAAGATGAAGAGGATGTTCCACCCAGACCCAAGCAAAAGCTTTCACGAGTTCGAGCAAGAGTTGCTAAGGATCATCCCGTCGAGCAAATCTACAATGATATCCAAACCGGGAGAATCACTCGCTCTAAAACTCGTTTAGCTAACTTTTGTGAACATTACTCATTCATCTCTAGCATTGAACCTATGAAGGTTGAAGAAGCATTGGAGGATCCGGACTGGATAAGCGCTATGCATGAAGAGCTACACAACTTTGAGAGAAATCAAGTGTGGACATTGGTCGAGAAGCCCGACAACAACCACAACATCGTTGGTACCAAATGGGTGTTTCGCAACAAGCAAGATGAAGATGGACAAGTGGTTCGCAACAAAGCACGTCTCGTCGCCCAAGGGTACACACAAGTTGAAGGTATGGAATATGGTGAGACATATGCTCCCGTTGCTAGACTTGAGTCCATTCGCATCTTACTTGCTTATGCTAATCACCATGATATCACCTTGTACCAAATGGACATTAAAAGTGCTTTTCTAAATGGAAAAATTGAGGAAGAATTTTATGTTAAGCAACCTCCCGGCTTCATCAATCCTAAGAAACCTAATCATGTTTACAAACTTCACAAAGCCCTTTATGGTCTTAAACAAGCTGCTAGAGCATGGTATAAATGCTTGACCAAGTTCCTTATTGAAAAAGGCTTTGAAATTGGTAAAATTGATTCTACTCTTTTTACTAAAAGGGTTAATGGAGAACTATTTGTGTGCCAAATTTATGTTGATGATATCATATTTGGTTCAACTAACCCTCATTTTAGTGAGAAGTTTGGAAAGCTAATGTCGGAGAAGTTTGAGATGTCTATGATGAGTGAACTCAAATTCTTTCTCGGTTTGCAAATCAAGCAAACTAAGGAAGGTACCTTTGTCTCTCAAGCGAAGTACACCAATGACTTATTCAAGAAGTTCAATATGCAAGAATGCAAAGGTATGACTACACCCATGCCTACTAATGGACATCTTGATTTGACCAAAGATGGTGAACCGGTTGATCAAAAGGTTTATCGCTCTATGATTGGTTCATTGTTATATCTATGTGCCTCTCGTCTGGATATTATGCTAAGTGTGTGCATGTCTGCACGATATCAAGCTACTCCTAAAGAATGTCATCTTAAGGCTGTGAAAAGGATAGTGAGATACCTAATCCATACACCAAATTTTGGCATTTGGTATCCTAAGAGGTCCTCTTTTGATCTTATTGGCTACTCCGATTCGGACTACGCCGGAGACAAGGTTGATAGAAAGTCCACTTCGGGTACTTGTCAATTCCTTGGTAGATCTCTTGTGTCTTGGTATTCCAAGAAACAAAACTCGGTATCCTTATCCACCGCTGAAGCGGAATACATTGCCGCTGGTTCACGTTGCGCTCAATTACTTTGGATGACCAAAACTCTTAAAGATTATGGGATATATGTGAAACATGTTCCACTGCTATGTGACAATGAAAGTGCTATTAATATTGCTCACAATCCCGTGCAACATTCTCGAACTAAGCATATTGAAGTTCGTCATCATTTCATTCGAGATCATGTTGCAAAAGGGGACATTAACCTTAAGCATGTTTGCACCGATAAGCAATTGGCGGTTATATTCACTAAACCACTTGATGAGAAAGTGTTTTGCAGGTTGAGAGGTGAATTGAACATCATTGATGCTTCAAACTTGGAGTAGGAACTCCATTTGATACATGCGGGGCATGAGCCTATGACTAATCCTCGATATTTCTCTTATAATGCTATTCATATGTCTTGGATATATTTGTACCTTGCATGTTATCTAACCCGTGTAGGTACTTGGTTGAATCTAAATCTATGAGATTGCAACTCACTCACATCTTGAGCAATCTCTACATCACCAAGTCTCTACACAATGGTGGATGAAGACAAGGAAGCACGAAACCATTCAAACATATCCTTTGGCAAATTCCATGTTGAGTCTCATGATTGTCATTTTGGATACACAAGTGCTCTTCCTTGCAAAGCTAACCCATGTAGGTAGATGAACTCAAACTCCAAGTGGTTCTCCCAACCCTTGATGAACTACATCAACCTTGAGCAACCCACACAAGTTCAACTACATGAACAAGATCAACACCACCACCCAAGGTATGTTATTCCTTCTTAGAGAAGCTTTACTCCAAGTCATGAGTCAAAGCAACTCGACAAGATGTGAATACATCAAAAGGCTTAAACGAAAAATGGTAACCCCATTTTGAGCTTAAACGATGAGTATGACCTATGATCAAGTGCTCTCACTTGACTCCTAAGTCAATATACTCTAACATAGGTGACATTGTCATCGACCATTTCTAGATGAAGTTCTCTAGTGTTTCTCCGTGCTTTTGCATTTGCATATTTGTTTCCTCTTTCAAAAAAAACTTCATCTAGAACTTTTAGTTTCTTTTCTTTCCTTTTTGTTCTACATTTTCTGCATCCAATTCATTGCAAATCTTTCAGTAAATTCCCTGCATATCCTTGTGAGATCTTACTTGTCTAGTGAGCTGAGGTGACAAGTGGTTTCACTCTGATGAACTCGGTCACACCGGTTTGTTCTCTTCGGCCCAAGCGAAATCTTTCGGTGCAACCGAAGCCCACAACTCGGAGTCATCGATTCCATCACAGGAAAACCAACTTGACACTTATTCCTGATTTCTGTTTGCTCCAGCTCCACTCAATGATTCTTGTCCTCTACCAGCATCATATTAGACATGCTGCTTTGCTCTGCGACTCGAGGACCAACCCATTTGTATCACATGTCCAGAAGAGCCCTTCTTGGAAATTGATGCCAAAGGGGGAGAGAGAGATCACATCAAATATTAATCCTTCCTATAGGGGGAGAAAGAGAGAATACTCATGGGGAGAGAGTTTCTCAACTAGGAGAAAGTAATATCATCAAAGATCCCGGATGCTTGGTGTTCAAGAGGAGATATGTCGCATGTCTTTAAGAGGGGAAAGACATGTTTGGTTGCTTGCTTTAGCTCAAGCTCTGTTGTTTCTTTTTTTATTGCTCTGATTTTCTGTTCCTTATCTTCTCCCAATATCCCATGCAGATTCAGGGGGAGCAAGACATCTAAGGGAAGGAAATCTATGATTTTATTGCATATCTTTACCTTTAGGGACATGTCTATATCCAATGTGGTACTTAGTACTCACTCTACATGTCATCCCAGTCTTGGTTCTCTTGTGGTTTCTCTTGTTTTGCTCTGGTTAGTAGGTGTATCTGTGTTATTTAACCTTGTTTGCGCAGGTTCATCCCATCCTAAGCCAACTCAAGACCACAAGGTAAGTATATGCATCTCAGTCATGTGAATGAGAAATCCTTGCTGATGTACATACTGTTTGCAAGAAGGACTCATGAGCATGAAGGTACATTTCTCACATTCACATCATTTGCTCTGATGCATATAGCCAAGATACATGTAACACATTGCTTACTCTGTCATGTTTACGCATTCACATGCTCCTATATTCAATATTCACATGATTGCGTACATGTAGGGGGAGCCTATGCATGTTACATGTCTTTCCAAAGCTTTACTTGCTATTCTCTATATCTTTATCTAAAGCTTTGATGTATGTTGTCATCAATTACCAAAAAGGGGGAGATTGAAAGCACAAGTGCTCACTGGGTGGTTTTGGTAATTAATGTCAACATATCTCTTGTTGGACTAACACTTTTACCTAGTATGTTTCAGATAAGTTCAACAATGGAGTGGCATGGACTAGAGGATGTGGAACCACTTCAAGATGCTAAGGACAAGGATTGGCTCAAGCTTCAAGATCAAGACTCTACATTTTCTATTTTAGTGATCTAAGATCACATTGAGTCTATAGGAAAAGTCAATACTATCAAGAGGGGATGAGGTGTTGCTTAATGGCTTGCATGCTCAAAGTGCTTAGTGATATGCTCCAAAACCCTTAACTTCCTTCCCACATCCACATATGACCTAAACCAAAAGTCAAACTCGGCCCCACCGATTCTTTCTATCTGGAGCCACCGAGTTCAGTTAAGCCACTGCCAGAAACCCTAATCAGTTCGGTCTCACCGATGGGATCTCGGTCTCACCGAGATGGGCTTGCAGACTCTCTGTTACCTATTGCAATATTTTTGGTCCCACCGAGATATGCAATCGGCCCCACCGAATTTGCTTGGCCAACTCTCTGTTTCGCTTATTACCCAAATCGGTCCCACCGAGTTTGAGTAATCGGTCAAACTGAGTTTTGGTTTTACCCTAACCCTAGCACATCGGTTCCACTGAGTTGAACTAGTCGGTCCCACCGAAAACCCTAACGGTCACTAGGTTTACTAAATCGGTCCGACCGAGTTTTTCCCTTCGGTCTCACCGAGATTGGTAAATTGAGTGTAACGGTTAGATTTTGTGTGGAGGCTATATATACCCCTCCACCCACTCTTCATTCGTGGAGAGAGCCATCAGAACATACCTACACTTCCAATACACATTTTTTGAGAGAGAACCCCTACACTTGTGTTGAGGTCAAGATATTCCATTCCAACCATATGAATCTTGATCTCTAGCCTTCCCCAAGTTGCTTTCCACTCAAATCTTCTTTCCACCAAATCCAAATCCTGTGAGAGAGAGTTGAGTGTTGGGGAGACTATCATTTGAAGCACAAGAGCAAGGAGTTCATCATCAACACACCATTTGTTACCTCTTGGAGAGTGGTGTCTCCTAGATTGGCTAGGTGTCACTTGGGAGCCTCCAACAAGATTGTGGAGTTGAACTAAGGAGTTTGTAAGGGCAAGGAGATCGCCTACTTCGTGAAGATCTACCGCTAGTGAGGGAAGTCCTTCGTGGGCAACGGCCGTGATGGAATAGACAAGGTTGCTTCTTCATGGACCCTTCATGGGTGGAGCCCTCCGTGGACTCGCGCAACCGTTACCCTCCGTGGGTTGAAGTCTCCATCAACGTGGATGTACGATAGCACCACCTATCGGAACCATGACAAAAACATCCATGTCTCCAATTGCATTTGAATACTCCAAACCCTTCTCCTTACATTCTTGCAAGTTGCATGCTTTACTTTCCGCTGCTCATATACTCATTGCATGCTTGCTTGATATGTATTGTGTTTGTTAAACTTGTTCTTAAACTCCACTTAAACTTAAGAATATTAAAAACTGCAACTTTTGGCACTTAGTGTCTAATAATCCCCCCTCTAGACACCTCTTCTCGATCCTTTCAGCCTCCCTGCCCCGTGGACGCCTCGTGGACCCTCTGACTTGTTCCCGATGCCAATGCCTCTTATATATATCCCCAAACTTCCAGAAAATAACCAAGATCGGGAGTTCCACCGCCGCAAGCCTCTCTAGCCACCGAAAACCAATCTAGACCCGTTCCGGCACCCTGCCGGAGGGGGGATCCCTCTCCGGTGGCCATCTTCATTATCCCGGCGCTCTCCATGACGAGGAGGGAGTAGTTCACCCTCGGGGCTGAGGGTATGTACCAGTGCTACCTCTTGAGCACTGCGTTGGTTTTCCCTTGAAGAGGAAAGGGTGATGCAGCAAAGTAGCGTAAGTATTTCCCTCAGTTTTTGAGAACCAAGGTATCAATCCAGTAGGAGGCTACATGCGAGTCCCTCGCACCTACACGAAACAAATAAATCCTCGCAACCAACGTGATAAGGGGTTGTCAATCCCTACACGTCCACTTACGAGAGTGAGATCTGATAGATATGATAAGATAATATTTTTGGTATTTTTATGATAAAGATGCAAAGTAAAATAGAAAGCAATGAAAATAACTAAGTATTTGAAGATTGATATGATAAAGATAGACCCAGGGGCCATAGGTTTGACTAGTGGCTTCTCTCAAGAGCATAAGTATTTATGGTGGGTGAACAAATTACTGTTGAGCAATTGACAGAATTGAGCATAGTTATGAGAATATCTAGGCATGATCATGTATATAGGCATCATGTCCAAGACAAGTAGACCGACTCCTGCCTGCATCTACTACTATTACTCCACACATCGACCGCTATCTAGCATGCATCTAGAGTATTAAGTTCATAAGAACAGAGTAACGCCTTAAGCAAGATGACATGATGTAGAGGGATAAATTCATGCAATATGATAAAAACCCCATCTTGTTATCCTTGATGGAAACAATACAATACGTGCCTTGCTGCCCCTGCTGTCACTGGGAAAGGACATCGCAAGATTGAACCCAAAGCTAAGCACTTCCCCCATTGCAAGAAAAACCAATCTAGTAGGCCAAACCAAACTGATAATCCGAAGAGACTTGCAAAGATAACAAATCATACATAAAATAATTCAGAGAAGATTCAAATATTGTTCATAGATAAACTTGATCATAAACCCACAATTCATCGGTCTCAACAAACACACCACAAAAGAAGATTACATCGAATAGATCTCCATGAGAGAGGGGGAGAACATTGTATTGAGATCCAAAAAGAGAGAAGAAGCCATCTAGCTAATAACTATGGACCCGAAGGTCTGTGGTAAACTACTCACACTTCATCGGAGGGGCTATGGTGTTGATGTAGAAGCCCTCCATGATCGATGCCCCCTCCGGCGGAGCTCTGGAACAGGCCCCAAGATTGGATCTCGTGGGTACAGAAGGTTGCGACGGTGGAATTAGGTTTTTGGCTCTGTATCTGATCGTTTGGGGGTACGTAGGTATATATAGGAGGAAGGAGTACGTCGGTGGAGCAATAGGGGGCCCACGAGGGTGGAGGGCGCGCCTGGGGAGGGGGGGTAGGCGCGCCCCTACCTCGTGGCCTCGTCCCTTGTTTCTTGACGTAGGGTCCAAGTCTCATGGATCATATTCGTCCTGAAAATCACGTTCCCGAAGGTTTCATTCCGTTTGGACTCTGTTTGATATTCCTTTTCTGCGAAACTCTGAAATAGGCAAAAAACATCAATTCTAGACTAGGCCTCCGGTTAATAGGTTAGTCCCAAAAATAATATAAAAGTGAATAATAAAGCCCAATAATGTCCAAAACAGTAGATAATATAGCATGGAGCAATCAAAAATTATAGATATGTTGGAGACGTATCAAGCATACCCAAGCTTAATTCCTCCTCGTCCTCAAGTAGGTAAATGATAAAAACAGATTTTTTGATGCGGAGTGCTACTTGGCATAATAATGTAATTCTTCTTAATTGTGGTATGAATATTCAGATCTGAAAGATTCAAGACAAAAGTTTAATATTGAGATGAAAATAATAATACTTCAAGCATACTAACTAAGCAATTATGTGTTCTCAAAATAAGATGGCCAAAGAAAGTTATCCCTACAAAATCATATAGTCTGGCTATGCTCTATCTTCACCACACAAAGTATTTAAATCATGCACAACCCCGATGACAAGCCAAGCAATTGTTTCATACTTTTGATGTTCTCAAACTTTTTCAATCTTCATGCAATACATGAGCGTGAGCCATGGACATAGCACCATATGTGGAATAGAATGGTGGTTGTGGAGAAGACAAAAGGGGAGAAGATAGTCTCACATTAACTAGGTGTATCAACGGGTTATGGAGATGCCCATCAATAGATATCAATGTGAGTGAGTAGGGATTGCCATGCAACGGATGCACTAGAGCTATAAGTGTATGAAAGCTCAATAAAAGAAACTAAGTGGGTGTGCATCCAACTCGCTTGCTCACGAAGACCTAGGGCATTTTGAGGAAGCCCATCATTGGAATACACAAGCCAAGTTCTATAATGAAAAATTCCCACTAGTATATGAAAGTGATATCATAAGAGACTCTCTATCATGAAGATCATGGTGCTACTTTGAAGCACAAGTGTGGTAAAAGGATAGTAACATTGTCCCTTCTCTCTTTTTCTCTCATTTTTTTATTTTTTTATTTGGGCCTTTTTCTCCTTTTTATGGCCTCTTTTTTTTCGTCCGCAGTCTCATCCCGACTTGTGGGGGAATCATAGTCTCCATCATCCTTTCCTCACTGGGGACAATGCTCTAAAAATGAAGATCATCACACTTTTATTTACTTACAACTCAACGATTACAACTCGATACTTAGAACAAAATATGACTCTATGTGAATGCCTCCGACGGTGTACCGGGATATGCAATGAATCAAGAGTGACATGTATGAAAGAATTATGAACAGTGGCTTTGCCACAAATACGATGTCAACTACATGATCATGCAAAGCAATATAACAGTGATGGAGCGTGTCATAGTAAACGGAATGGTGGAAACTTGCATGGCAATATATCTCGGAATGGCTATGGAAATGCCATGATAGGTAGGTATGGTGGCTGTTTTGAGGAAGGTTTATGGTGGGTGTAAGATACGGCGAAAAGTGCGCGGTATTAGAGAGGCTAGCAATGGTGGAAGGAAGAAGAGTGCGTATAATCCATGGACTCAACATTAGTCATAAAGAACTCATATACTTATTGCAAAAATCTACAAGTTATCAAAGCAAAGTATTACGCGCATGCTCCTAGGGGGATAGATTGGTAGGAAAAGACCATCGCTCGTCCCCGACCGCCACTCATAAGGAAGACAACCAGTAAATAAATTATGCTCCGACTTCATCACATAACGGTTCAGCATATGTGCATGCACTACAAAAAAAGACACATCCATGACATTTTGGGCGGAACGAATTTTTTTCCTCTCATACATATGACACTTCTATGACGATAATTGTGACAAAACCCGGTATCATCATAGATGTGGTGGGCTCCTACTTCTATGACAAAAAATCATGACAGAAAATGGGCTTTTCGTCCTGGGCGGGACGGAGACACAACTGCATGACATTCTTTGGGCCGTCCATGACGGAAAAAACCGTGGTAGAAGCGAGGGTGAGGAAAATTTCGGCGAGTTCCCGGTTACGGTGGGAGGTCGGGGCCGAGCGATGCGCGTTTCTCTCGTACACGTACGCGCGTGTGTGCGAGGCGTTGGCTCTAACTGAACCCGAGCGAGGCGTTGAGCTCTAACTGAACCCGAGCGATTGCACTGCAGGCTACGCGTTACTGAACCCGAGCGATCGATCGATGGCTGTTAACTGAACCCGATAGAGCGATTCCTTCGCTACTGCTGCTAACTGAAGCCGATCGATGCTGCCTCTAGGATGAACA
>NC_041380.1:505799183-505814117 GCF_002162155.2 Triticum dicoccoides
GAGCGGTGGCGTTGCCTCTAGATGAACAGGACCCTGTGGTGTGGTGGAGGGCTGGATGAACAGTAGACAGTGGAGGGGTGCCTGTGGAGGGGTGGATGAACAGGACCCCGTGGTGTGGAGGGCTGGATGAACAGTACACGATGGAGGGGTGCCCGTGGAGGGGTGGTTGAACAGGACCCCGTGGTGTGGAGGGCTGGATGAATAATAGACGGTGGAGGGGTGGTTGAACAGTAGCCGGTGGAGTAGTGCACGGTGGAGGCTGGATGAACATGAGCCCGTGGAGGCTGGTGGAGGTCGACGGTGGAGATGAACAGTATCCCGTGGAGTCCCATTTTGCGGCACGACACACCCCTCCCGATGAACAGGACCCCCGTTTCGACCGTAGTGCTCCAACACAAGTCCGTTTCGTCCGTTTTGCGGTATACCACACCTCCCCGATCAACAGGACCCCCGTTTTGACCGTAGGAGGTCCGTTTCGTCTATTTTGCGGTACGCCACACCCCTCCCGATCAACAGGACCCCCGTTTTGACCGTAGGAGGTCTGGTTCCTCCATTTTGCGGTACACCAGACCCCTCCCGATCAACAGGACCCCGTTCGGAACGTAGGAGGTCCGTTTCCTCCGTTGTGCGGTACGCCAGGCCTCGTTTCCATCGCCTGTTCCGTCCAAGCCCTTCCGATGAACACGACCACGCATTCTATTCCGACCCAGCCGGTTGGCTCCCATGCATTCCGTTGCCTCCCGATGAACACGACGCATTCCGTTGCCTCCCCATGAACACGACGCATTTCATTGCCTCCCCATGAACACGGCGACGATGCTGTTTCTCCGTTCCGACCCAGCCATGTACACGAGCCCTCGCCGTACGTATGCGCGAGTAGGCGTTCGAGACCCCGCCCGTATGTACACATACGTGCCGTATTTTCTGTCTTGCACCATAGCCACTATACGTACGTGTACATGCTACTTGCGCGCCTCTACTACGACACGTGCGCGCCTCTACTACGACACGTGCGCGCCTCTACATCAACCAGTATGTACGTACACGTTCGCGACGAGAATGATAACGCTATGTACGCTTCGACCAGGTGGGTCCTGACTGTTAGGCACTTCCTTGCTTGCGAAGATGTAGCTGGTGGGTCCCAGCAGTCAGTGGGGCAAATCGGTTTTTTTTGCCCGGACGCACTTCCTTGCGTGCGAAGGTGTAGCTGTTGGGTCCCAGTAGTCAGGGGGTGAATCGTTTTTTTGCCCGGACGCACTTCCTTGCGTGCGAAGGTGTAGCTGGTGGGCCCCAGCAGTCGGGGGGCGAATCGTTTTTTTTGAACGCACTTCCTTGCATGCAAAGATGTAGCTAGTGGGTTCCAGCAGTCAGGGGGCGAATCGTTTTTTCCCGGACGCACTTCCTTGTGTGCGAAGATGTAGCTCGTGGGTCCCAGCAGTCAGGGGGCGAATCATTTTTTCGCGAAATACGGTGGCCCGTCCGGTGGGTCCCCGCTGTCAGGTGGAGGAATAATTATTTTGCGCGTAATAAGGAGGCACTTCCTTGCGGCTGTCGTGGACCCAGCTGTCAGCCTCTCCACGTACAGTCCATGTCCGATGGAAGTCGTTCCATGACCACGTTGACCACGCCGCGCAGAGAGCACCAGGGCGGTGGATGACGGCGAGGCCTAGGAAGGGGATAACACAGAGCCGGGGAAGACGCGGCAGTGGATGCACACGCAGAGAGGAGTACGAGGGTTCACTGGTTCGGCTGCGCTGCCGTCGCCGCAGAATAACAGGGGGTGTGGGTGAGTGGAGGGATGGCCTGGCCAGCAGTAGGAGTAGTAGGGGGCGGTGAGGCCTCCGCAGCAGCATAGCCGGCCACGGGAGGCAGGAGCAGGCGGCACGACCGGCGTTGCTTTGGGCGGCTGGAGCAAGAAGACCAGAGGTTGAAGAAGCACGACGGCCGTTGGATGGACATCGTATGGTCATTGCAGCTAGAATCGTTTATATTGACTAAGTTGACAAAGCCCTTGGTACGTCAACTTAGTAGGCCCACAGGTCAGCTTCCGAAATGATGCGCCCCAGATGTCAGGGGGAGGAATCATTTTTTGGGTGGGTGAAGCTAGAATATCTGAGATTAAAGAAGAAGCACGACATCCGTTGGATGGACATCCAACGACCACTGCTGCTAGAACCGTGTGTTGACTATAAGTTGACAAAGCCTTGCATACGCGTCAACTCTGTTTTTTAGGGGACGCGTCAACTTAGTAAGGCCAGAAGTGTGTGGCAGAGAACTTATAGCCCATTTGAGATTTGTAAGAATGTGTAGCCCATTTTTGAATTCTAATGGAATTTACTATAGCCCATTTACAGTTTGTTAAAAGTACAGCCCATTTCAACCAACCGTTCAAAACAGAATTCAATAAAATATACCACATTTCGATGGGATCCGAAATATTTTTATCCCGAAATTTCTAGTCAGATTAAATACAATTTCAATATAAATTTATATTACATAAAAATCCAACGAAACATTGCACTCGCAACAATTAATGAAATTAAAATTTTCAATATCCAAAAATAATATCTTATAAAGTAATCACGTGTTTGGTGCATTTTTTATAGTTACTGCCCAATTTTTATAATTACATCCCATTTATTATTTCTTAAAGCCCTTTCTTGTTAAGCCTAATGCATCCCTCCTAGGAAAGATTTGCAGCCCAGCGGGGCGGAGAATAACAACTTGACCTTGCCTGAGTATTCCTAAAAAAAGTATAGCTGGGCTAGCCATTTTTAGCTTGAAAAAGATTAATATCTGGGCTGGATATCTGGCCTGGGCTAGACGGGCCACATCCCGCCTAGTTAATACCTGCAGCGATGTTTTCATTGTTGTTCAGAGGAGAAAAATTAATATCTGGGCTAAACATCGAAAAACTCTGCAGTGCTCACACCTCAAAAACACAAATACTGCTCGAGCTGCTTGGTCCCAGCTGTTAGCCGCTTCTTGTGCAATTCTCTCGTTCATTGACTACTACATAGGTTGAGAATGGTGTGTGACTGTGATGTCAGGAAACCAGGAGGAAGCAAAATAAATTATATATATATATATATAATAAGGAGGCACTTGCGTACGTGAGGCTATGGACCTGGTGGGTCCCCATTGTCATCCTCTCCAAGTAAAGTCATCTCCTCGCCCACGCGCGCTTTTCGCCCGAAACAGTCAGCGCCGCCTGCCCCGCTTCCCGGTGCAGGCGATTGCTCCGCCTTCAAACAACACAAGTGCCGTCTGTCCGTCCATCTGCCGCCCATATTAATGATATGCGGTTGCTGAGGCGGCTACTCCAGCGCCACATGTCCGTCCCTCTGCCCGCCCACCATTGCTATATAAACTGCTGCGCCGTCCATAGCCGCAGTCATCCGCATCTGTTCCCCTTCTCCTGTCCACACCACTACTGCCCACCATGGCTTCCTCGCGCTCCAGTGCTCTTCGGGACGGGCGAACGACGGACCACAAGGAGATGGCAGCCATTGCTGCTGATCGGCTGCCGGCAGGCAGCCGGAGGACGACGACGTCCCAATGGAGAACGTGGTAGTCGATGATCCGGCGCCAACCCCCTCCTCCGCACCATCCTCGCCGGTGCATTTCACCATGACCATCGGCGTGGCCCATGCCCAATATATGGACAGGGTGAGGCAGATGCGTGAGGACCAGTTCCGGGAGGCGCAGGCTGACGCCCCCTACAACCACCATCTCCTCCAGGAGCACCTGTAGGCGGAGGAGCAGGTCACCACGGAGCAGGCGGAGCAGGAGGCGCTGCTCGACCCGTACCGCTCCGCCCGCAAGGGCCGCCTCGAGCGCTGGCGGTACCGCATGCGGGTGGCGGAGGCTGCGGCCGCCTACAAAGAGGCTAGCAAAGAGGGCGATGAAGCGGGAGAGGCGCTGTTTGGCGAGACCGAGCACGAGGCAGAGGACAATGCTGGCTCCGACGAGTCCCTGCTCCGCTGGCGTCGATGAAGCCCTACTCCGCCGAGGCCCCATAGTGCCAACAACGAGGCAGAGGACACTGCCGGCTCTACCGAGGCCCCGCCCCACCAACAATGAGGCAGAGGACATCGCCGGCTCATCCGAGGACCCACCCTGTCGACAACATGGGGGAGGATTTCCATCGCTCCGCTGAGGCACCGCCCGCCGGCAACGAGACAGAGGACATCGCCGGCTCCGCCGAGGCCCCGCCCCGCTGCCAACGAGGCCGTGCCACACAGAAAACGAGGAAGAGTAGAACACGGTAGGTCGCCGCCGCTCGGGTCCAAGTAAGGCCACCGCTGCTACCCTCCGGTTGAAGCCAAGCTAGGCGGGTTAACCATTGACGGCCGGTTAGCTTCTTGGCGGCGACGTGGAGTCGGAGAGCTGCGCTGGAGAAGAACACTGCTTCTACTTAACTGCTGGTGCAGTTGGCTGACTGACACGTGGGCCCAACAGGCCACATGTCAAGTTACGCAACTGCACCTGTAGTTTAGTCACTGAAGCTTCTGCTCGGCTCAGCGGGACACAGGTGGGTAGCTTCGGTTAATTAATTATACCTCCAGTGCACCCCTTTTTAGTTGAAGAATGTATGAAATGTAATGAAATCCGGCATGTTTATATGAAATCCGACCGTGTATGAATGAATTTATTTCGATTAGTTCGAATTCCTGTATCACTGGCATTGGATGAACATGCAAAACAATACGTACTAGCATTATCCCAGGGTGATCACCTCGTTTGCAGCAGTTTCACATGTACTCCCTCCGGTCCTTTCTAGTCTGCATACAAGTTTTGTCTGCAGTCAAAGTATCTCTACTTTGACCAATCTTATACAAAAAGTATGCACTTTCACAATGTGCAAAGTAAAAAGGAACAGAAGGAATACAAAGAGTTTGAGCAGCTTTTTAGCATTTTTGTACATTGCAATCAAACACATAGGCCTGGCAATCCATAGAGAACATTAAAAACAATCGATGATTATGCATCTCAGTGACTCACATGTCAGAGGCAATATTTACTTCACAACTAAAGAATAAAGAAAAAAATTGATCGACGCTGCTGACAGCAAAGGGCGTCCCATTCGAAAATATCAAACGCATGTCTTGCTAAAATCAATGAGCAAAATTTGACAAGGTTGTCCCATTCCAAAATATCAAATGCCTACGATTGTGGAATGGGCAGGGTTTGCCATCAGTTCGGACATTGACATGGCACATCGTGCTAAATAAACTAGCTGTTCTTTTTGTGCAGTTCTACCAAAATTAACCAAATTCACGCGTAGCTTGTATGATTTCGACCTTATATGTTGCAACACCTTGAACTTATCGGCACCTCCTTTCTTGTAGTGGAAATGAATGATTCGATGTATTCATGAACATTTTGTGCAGTTCCCATTGAAATCAAGCTGAGCACCCCTGTTTGCACAAATACAAAAAAGTGATTAGTATAAAGCAAACTGTACTATGAATTAACAGTTTCAACAGGCACATACATGGTCCATGTAGAGCACACTTTTAGAAAAATGGAACTCACCAGAAAGAATCCTAGAACAACATTGTACTCGCGCATCACAACAAAAAAATGGAGATTTGTCAGTCCTTCTGAGCTGAAGTTAGTTTGGTCTTGTGGGGAGAAAAATGTAACCATCCTTCAACTGCTCCTTCTGATGATAAGATAGATAGGGCTTCTTCATCCTGGCATAATTGAAACTACTCACTTCACGTACTCCATATTCTTCTTCAGAGGAAGATGATCCTGTTGTGCAAAGATAAGAGGACTACTAAATTCTAGCATCCCTGTTTTCTCTAAAAAAGGAAATGAAATATTTAAAACAACACAGATGAAGCACTTCTCAAGGACAATACCACTTTTTCATGATAGTATCTAAACATTAGCACAACACCAATAGAGATGACAAAGCTCAATCATATGGATGAAATCAGTGGGCGAGTACCAACCTTTGTCAGGAGGCTTATTGTGTAGAGCATACAGATGAAGCACTTCTCCGGAAACATCTGTTGCTATCTACGGTGGTGGCCATGCTTACTATATACTCCTAGATTAGTTTAATGTTTCCAACATCTTCTTGTGCAGTTCCACTAAAATATATGGTATCTTCAAAGAAGATCCCTGTTTGCACAAGTAGAGATAATTACATATTACATTAAGAGTGGCATCAAATCAGTGGCAA
Source organism: Triticum dicoccoides (assembly GCF_002162155.2). NCBI lineage: Eukaryota > Viridiplantae > Streptophyta > Magnoliopsida > Poales > Poaceae > Triticum > Triticum dicoccoides. The sequence goes on from NC_041380.1 coordinate 505,805,380, forward strand.
AACAATTGCTCGTTCCATCCATAGCAATAAATTAAGATGCAAAACTATATCATTACTTGTGTCATCACAGTACCAGTGCTTCATTACAGCACCGGGAGTTGTTATAACAGACAAGCTTCGCCTTCAATGTAAGATTTGGCATGTCAATTAGGGAGCACAAGTATAGTACTAAACTTAATTTTCTGATGAAAGTGGCAAAATACAGGCCAACAGTTGTGAAATATCCTTATCTTACCTCAATGGGATATTACGGTGCACATACAGATTGGAAGTCTTGTCTCTATTTGTGCAGTTCACTAAAATCAAGCAACATTATCGTACAAGTAGCACAACATATGAAAGCACACTACAGAATCATGTGAAAGAAGGCTAGTACTGACCTCTCATGATGCAAAATTCAAACAACTCACAAGAAGAAGATCTGAACCAAATTTGCCTTAATGGATAGGAAGTAAGATCTCCTCTTGTGAAGTTCCACTAAGATCAAGCAATCAAGCAACATTGTCGGTGTGACATTTTGGTTGAATTGCACAAAACACTCTTAAAACAAAAGTGTTTTGTGCAGTGCAACAAAAGGTCACAATGGCAACGAGGTGAAGTAGATAACCCTGTTTACACAAAGGTGCAAAGGAAACAATTAGTGGTCAATAACGGTGGAGGACACAGAAGCCAACAAAAAGAAGCATCTACCTTATCTAAATGGGAAAGAAAGCAAGACAATAGCATTTCTCAAACGGTGGCATTGATTAATATTAACATAGAGATTATATTAACAATAAAATTCGTTAAAGATGTAATTTGCTTTTAATTGTGGCATTGCATCAATTTTCCAGCGGCATTATTAGAGGGTGTTTGTTTACAGGGACATTTTGGTGTAGGGACTAAAAAAACTCCGTGTGAGTCCCATCTAAACCGAACAGGAGGGACTTTTAGGGACTAAAAGTGGGCATTTGGGACTAAAGAAAGAAGACCCCATGGGAGTCTTTTTGGGACTTTTTCCAACAGTTGCCCCTGCCACGCATCGCACCTTGTCTCTATTAGTTCATTAATAGGGGTAACATGGTCTTTTAGCATGTCATCTAATAACCTCTAGTCCATGTTTAGTCCCTGGAACCAAGCAGGTAGGGACTAGGGAGTTTTTCACCAAACAGGGCCTTAGATTAACAACAACTAATAAGTTGCATGAGACAGTGGATGCACCAGCACCATGTGTATCTACCGATGTACTGTGGTCATGCACAGCCTGTTGCAACAAAGAACAAACAACCAAGGAGAATATTTGTGTTGGTCCCAGTTTTGTTATCTTTAGACACCTTTCCCTATGTGAGCGCAACAAATCTAGTCCTGCTCAAACTCTACAGCCGTGTCCCTTCCTTTCCTTTTTGAACTAGTACTTTCGCCCCTTCCATTCCTCTTTGAACCATGTCCTAGATTTATGCGATACAACTTTCCCCACTACTTTCCCCCATTCCTTTCCTCTTTGAACCACGTCCTAGATTCATGCTATACAACTTTCCCCCTTCATTTCCTCTTTGAACCACGTCCTAGATTCATGCTATATACAACTTTTCCCACTACTTTCCCCCACTCCTTTCGTCTTTGAACCACGTCCTAGATTCATGGTATACATGCAGCCAGAGCAATGCATGTGGAGTAAGTAAGTTATACCTTAAGGTTCTTGGGGCGTGGTTCGTTGGGCGACGGGACGGCGGCGAAGTAGAAGGGGTCGGAGGCCCTCCCGCGCTGCTGGGTGGAAAGTGAACAGCTGCGCTGGTAGTCCCTCGCCAACGGCGACAGTGTTAAGCCTCCTTCCCTTCCCGGCGGACGGATCCTGCCAGCTCTTTGAGCATCAGTGAGGGGAGAGAGAGGCCAACGAAGTCTTGTTTAGATCTGAAGAGGGCGAGAGAGTGTGAAGAGAGCAACTACAAGTGTTGAGGCTCCAACGTGTATATATATACTGGAGAGAGAGTGTGAAGCGTGCAAACCCTAGAAAACATTTTAACCAGTCAAAGAATCCTCCTGGCACAAATTATGCTCAAGTGTAGTTATCGAACCCGAGACCTCAAGTTTGATGAGCGAACAGGCTAACCAGCTACACAACCCTCCCATTATGTTCAACGAGAGGGAAATAACCTTTTATACATTCCTACATTCGTGTGACAAGCATGCCGTGTTTTTTTGTGTGTGTGGGAGTCATTGGGATTTCAATCATAATCGTGTCATGTGGCTTTGGTGGTAAGACTATCCACAATGGTGCAGAAATAATGCAGCCTTAGTCACCTTACCTCTCTCCATGTAGTACGTTGGGTCCCACCAGTCAGAGGGTGAAACAAACAAATTAATAAGAAAAATTAAAAGCGCCAACGGTGTATCTTACCTCACACATCTCGCTACTGCTCGGGAACACTGTCCAATTGATCCCTCTGTTGGCTCACGTACTATTTTAAGTGAATCCTTATTATAACATGCACACAAATTTTGGGCACTTGTATTCGACTTAAGTCAGTGTGCCACCGTATCTCGTATACTTACTACTCCCTCCGTCTAGGTGTAATAAGTCACGTTAGAAGCTGCAATGGGACCAAGGTGCATGCGTGTGTGTGTGTGTGTGTGTGTGTGTATGTGTGTGTGTTTAACATCATGTGTGTGTTAGAGAGAGCAACGGATCGACCTACTCCTACAGAGAGATGTTGTGTAGTGTAAGATTTTAGCCGCGAGAGTTGGTGCATCCTCTCGTTTCTGGGCGTGTCCGGTAGGGACATGCGGACAGCTGCCACACCCGCTCCTTACCAGCCTGGCCCACCCAAAGCCCCTCCATCGCCCGCGCACGCTTCCCGCCCAAAACGGTCAGTGCCGCTCCAAAGAATCGGTGCCGCATTCATGCCCGGGCAGAGCGGACGCGACGTCTCACTGGCGCAAGAGTGATGGTTGCTTCGTCCGTCCAACTTACTGCTGGGTCTATGTGATTTGACGTCTCATTGGTCTTTATTACTGAGGTGGTAGGACTGTTGGATGTCCCACGCTTTCAGCGAAAGGAGGTACTACTACTAGATTACAATTTTCTCCATTCTTACAGCGGAGGCGTGCAAGAGCAGTGAAAACACGCAGGCTCAGTGATTACATGGCCCACCTCACACTATCACCGTGGGACACCTAACTCTTTACATAGTACTCCCTCCGTTCCTAAAACACGCAGGAACAACGGTATATCTCTCTGCGCAAAATTATCGATTTCATAGAACTAAAAAGAACTCTATAACCGCATGACAAATGTGGTAGCCAAACTAAATAAACTCCCATCATCATTTAGATCATCCCACGTAAGGAAAAAAGATCAGCCAACTCCTACTGCATAATGAGATTATAATTTTCTTTTTGACATGTTAATGGGACTTAAAAGCTCACTTACATGCATGCTACCGGTGCATGCTTCCATGCAGACATGTTGATGTGATTTAAAACCCACTCACATGCATGTGCCACGGTATTTCTGCATGCTTGCATGTGGCTTAGTGCGGAGCCTCTCAACGTCTAGATCAGATGGCTATTATGGACTGATTTACTTCATCTAATAGCTACGTCAATTTTGATGATGTGGCTCAAGGAGAGGATAGAGAATTCCTAGTAGTGGGGGCTAGCTATTACTAGTAGATAAGTCTTTGTAGAGATTCCACTACATACGGAACAAAATGAATGAATCTACACTTAAAATGCATCTATATACATCCGCATGTGGTTCATGGTGAAATCTCTACAAAGACTTATATTTAGGAACAGAGGAAGTACTAGTATAGTACGTACTGTAATTTATCAGCGAGATAAATTTGTACAATGCTATGAAGCTTCCAGCTTTTGTTACATGTATCTTGCGTCCAAGGTTGCCCGTTGCAACATTTTATCAAATACAAAGGAGACTAACATGCATGCTATTGCATCTCAATGATTGACAGATCATAGCAAATATGTACTCCCTCCGTTCCAAAATAAGTGTCTCAACTTTGTGCAAACTTTAGTACAAAGTTGTACTACTACTAAAGTTGACACTTATTTTGGAACAGAGGCAGCTAAAGAAAAAAAAGATCCATGCAGTCCCTAGCCCTTGAACCGTGAATGCTGACCAGGATTCAATTTGCTGGCAACGTTCGAGCTTCCTAATAAATGAAGTTTGCAACCTTTTGACCATCGGATCATTTTGTGCAGTTTCACCAAAATCGAGATGAGCATCCTTGTGGCAAAGAAATTGAAGAAGTGTGATTAGAATAAGATTACTGGGACTAGTTGATGAGACATAAACTCATCACAAATACAGTACGTAGAAGCCAGTAGAGGTATGTGCGGGGCAAAGAAGTAGAGAAATATCCATAGGGAGTGATGTGGGCAGCTGGAGCAGTGGTGCAAGCTGGCTGTAAAGGGAGTTGTACTTGAGGGACGTAGCTCAACCTTGAGGAGGGCGGCGGGAGGCGGAAACTGCCCACGTCACGGTAGTGTGCAAGGGACGAAGGCAACCTCACCGGCTTTGTGAGAGAGAACAGCGGGGACCCCTGATCGGGACGTGCCGACAGTGGGTTTTCATCGTCGGCGACGACCACCGCATCTACACTAAGCATCCGCCCCTTCCCCAAGCGGACGTGATCCGCCGAGATGTTAGAGATGTGGCCACAGTCGTTTTGTGCGAGAGAGTGTGAAGAGAGCAACCCCAGCAAGCAACCGTGTAGGCTGGCCCGTCCTGACTATGTATATAGTGGAGCCGTTTCCTTTTCTCTCCATATGAACCTATCATATTGCGTACGTGCCACTGAAGAAAAAAAACTTTATTTATAAATGAAGCAGCACCTACTACTCGTTCTCCTATAAACTTGTGCTTGGCATCTCCAAAATATTAACCTTGCGATTGGCTCTTCGCCTCTTCGGGAAGTCGAGCAATAATGGTAGTGCAGTATATATCGTTCTGGCTATATGAGACCGAATGAATTGCTGCACGTCCACCACGTGGGCGAGGGTCGAGGGGCGAGGGAGAATGCTACATACGGAACAAAATGAGTGAATCTACACTCTAAAATACGTCTATATACATCAGTGTTTGGAGTATGTACTTTTAGTTCATATTGAAATCTACTAAAGGACATGTATACTCTAAACAATATGATATAATCTCTATAACCAAGGTAGTAGGGACGAGGAGTAAATGGAGGGAGTAGTAAATTTTTCTCCTCGTCCTACAATCCACTGCGTGCATGGGCGAGGGAGCGGGCGTAAGGCCGAGCAAGCTTTACCTCATCCTGCGAGCCACCGCGCCCGTGGGCGGGGGAGACGGCGTACTAAGCAAGCTTCTCCTCGTTCTACGAGTTGACGGGACACATCAAAAGTACTCCAGTGTATAGAGCCTTGCCTCGAAGGTAGGCCCCACATGGTTTGCCTCTTTTTTAACATAACACGTCAAGTCGCAATTTGTTTGTTCACCCGTGGTAGACGATCCTCCCTCCACCAAGTGGAAAACCAGTACACGTGCCAAATTACCACGTGGGCTGCCTTTTTCGTATAGAAATGAGCTCCACCGTGTACCCGCGCGGGTGTGGTTGGGAAAGAGACGGGATTACGTGTGCCGTGCATGCACCTCTTCTCTTCGTGCACGCCCCCACCTACGTGGGTGTGTGTGAGAGATACAAACCGCGTTCGTGAGTGTTTTTTGTTTTGGGGTGTGGTTGATTTCGTGAATTATTTGTGGGAATATGCGTCGATGACATCTCAAACAAAATTTTGCATGCAATGTGTGTGAAATGGAGGCCTATCCATATCATACATAGAGGGTCAGGCAATCCACGAGAAGAGAGGGAAGGGTCATAGCTATCGATAGAGTCGAAGAGAGGATCAAGTGGGTGGGTGCGAGATCGATGAAGAGAGCCATCGAAATTGTGTGTGTGTGCAAGTCAAAGATATAGGGTGACTGGCCTACTGGAACGTTAGAGGGCACATGTCAAGTTTGTGTGTGGCAGGGAGACATGACTAGAGCGCTCGATGTATCGGTGTGTGTGGGGGGGGAGGGGGTGGGGGAGGGGTAGGCAGAGGCCTAACTATAGAGGTAGAACGACTCGTATATGTGTTGAGAAGGAGAGACACAGCTATGGCTTGAGGGAGATCGGTCGACATCCATACATAACTGAAGGACGGGAAATATGATGGGACAGAGAGAGAGAGGAGAGAGAGAGGGAGGGAGAGGGGTAGAGTGTTGGATGGGTGATGGAGTTGCTTCTCAAAGATGGTGGGAGAGGCCTACTAGACAAACCGAGGGTGGAACTGCAATGTTATCAATAAGAGTGGGGATGTGTTTCTGTGTGTGCCTGTGGACGCATCCATGGATGATGAAGGGGAACCATGTGTTTGGTAAGCAAATCTAACTAGATCGGTAGATCAATTGTTGTTTGTCGGAGGAAGGGAGAGACACAACTAATGAGGTAGATCGATTGACGTGTGGGTAAAAACGAGTTATAAGGACCTAGCTAGCTATATGTATAGCGAGAGATCAGTCGGCGTATGTCCATTTGTTAGAGGCAAATAAGGCCCAGCGAGACGGATAGACAGAGAGAATGGAGCTAGGAGGTGGTGCGAGAGGCCCAACTACTAGCTAGATAGGGGAGGAGTGTGCGATTGTGAGATCGATGAAAAGAGGGGTGAGAGTTTACACGTGTGTCTGACCGTATGAGAGACACGAGGCAAGGACACATAAAGGAGGAGATTGAAGGTGTGTGTGTATGTTGTAGGCATGCATCGCTGGAGAGGTTTATCGATCGGTGTGTGTCGGAAAGGAGTTGTGGAGACTCTGGGAGAACGACCTAAAGAAAAAAATGAATGTGCCCGGTGGATAGAATGCCGAGGGAGGGGGGGGGGAGGAGGGCATGTGCATGCACGAGAGAAAGTTAGTGGTAGCTACAAAGGTTAGAGGATTGTGTGGGTGTAAGAGACTAACAAAGATCATAATCTGATATGAAAGAGGATTCATATATTTTAATAGGAGATCATAGTGTTTTAAACACTGCATGCATGAATATAGCGGTGATACACGTGCTGTGCACATGTTATACCATAATGTGATAATGCATGGCGTTTGCAACTCACAGCTAAGTGCCGAACAATCTAAACCATACTATACATCAAACAATCTCACATTTTATTTAAATTTGTGATAATGTGTGGCATTTGCAGCTTACAACTAAATATCGAACAATCTAAACAATACTATATATCGAACATTCTCACATTTTATTTGAATTTGTGGTAATGTGTGGTGTTTGCAACTCACATCTAAATACTTGTAGGAGTAGGGGGCGGGGCACCATACATAATGTGATAAACACATTATACATACGAGACATGGTTTAGATTATGAAGATCTAGCTAGAGCTAGAAATATAATGTAATTTGAAATCAAAATAAAGTGGATTCAAAAAAATCTAGTTCGAGTTCATATAGTACACATAGTTCATATGTAACTCGAGACTAATCATGTGGTGTGCTGTGAAGATAATACACAAACGATGGTTTAACTTGACAAGAATGATGATTGTAGATCTTATTAAAATAGAGAAACGAATTCAAATGCTTTGACTTCACAACAATCATTACTGTAGATCTTATTCAAATAGAGAAACAAATTCAAATTTAGTTCATATTGAAGTGGTACTATATACGTTTGGAATGCACTAAAACGTTCATTTGAGTAGTAGGTTGCATGCATTATACACGTAGCGAAATATTTTAATTGAACATAACATGAATTCAAAGTTTTGAATGACATCTGTGGTGCGCATTGATTTGGTACAGTACACGTTAGGCTTGTCTGAAATTTCAACCCGCGCCTTGTTAGCTTGAAATATTAAAGATATATCTTTGTCTCGTTGTGCTCTGACAACTCCCTCCATCTCAACACGCACCTTGCTATTCCAAAATTACAACGCGCGCGAAAACTCCCACCTCCTGTGAAATCCCGACACGCGAAATGCCCGTGGTACCCCTGAACCGAAAGAACCGCCTCAAATCGGTGGGGGTACTTTCGTAACTTACCCCACATTTTGGACAAGCGCGTCTCTAAGCCATGGTTCCCCACTGCCATCCCATCCGCCCACCCATTCGTACACCGAGGCCGTGAAAACCCGCTACGAAACCCCACACCCTCCTCCATCCGCCACCCGGCCAGAGCCTCTTCCCTGACGACGTTGTCCACAGAAACACCTCGACGTCCCTCATCCACCTTACCGGATGAGGATCCGTCGTCGATCTCATCGTCATGCCGGTTCAGCCACCCCGTCCTCCACCTCCAAGGAGCTGCCCTGACGTTCCCCTCGTCTTTCACGCCACCTCCATTCCCACACCGCCGTCTTCACCTGCACCACCGGAAGAGCATCATCATCACCATTTCCTCGGATGAACCTGTGGCCTAATCGGCGCCACCAAAGAGGTTGTACACTAATCGCCGCATTTTCTTCTTGATTCGATCTCACGGTGCTGCCGACGCTCGGTTCCGAGCCGACACGGCGCGACTCCATCCATGGTGGCTTCGCCAGACACTTCCTCCACGGCGTCGCTCCCTTGGCGGCGATGTCCACATCAGTAGGAGCTGCTGCTGCTTTAGCTCTCGCTCGCGCTGCTGCTCTGCTCTTGCTCTCGGTCCCCTGCCTGGTCTGCTCTTGCTATTGGTCTTGCTCGCGCTGCTGCTCTCGCTCTTGCTCTTGCTTGCGATGCTG
>NC_041380.1:505814818-505848084 GCF_002162155.2 Triticum dicoccoides
AGAGGTACTCCACTATCTATCTTAGGGTTCAGGATGGGGGCGATGGTCGCCGGCGGTGGCGGGGCGTTGGCGGGGCGGTGGCGTGGGGATCGCCGGAGAAAAAGCTTGGCACGGGGGGCCTAGAGAGATGGCCGGGGCGGCGGCAGACCGACGGTGGGGAGTGTTTTTGGGGCGGGCGGGGCGGCGCACTGCCGGCCGCGGGCGGCGGCGGGCTGCTGTTTGGCCGGTGGTGGCTGGCGGCTCAGGGGGGTGGAGGTTGAAGATGAACCATAGGCCCCTGATTTCGTATCCAACGACTGCAAAATTGATTGACCAGAGATGAAAAAGTCAGTCGACCGACGTGTAGCCTCACCTTGCTAGTGCGTTCAGTTTTGACAGCAAAATTCAGTTTCGACAACAAAATTCAGTTTTGACAGTTAAGTTCAGTTTCGACAGTTAAGTTCAGTTTCGACAGTTAAGTTCAGAGATGAGCGGCTGATGTATTTTACATCTACCACTTTGTGGTTATGTATTTTACGTCAAGTATTGGAGATGCTATTAGAATTCCACTCAGGTTAACATTGTTCGTTGTCTCTCTTGTCCTGCTTCAGCCTCGGCATCGTACAACTCACCGGAGCTGCTCTAACGACGAAACCCTCCATCACAGCGGAGCAGTACCTCGGGCTCCATCTCCAGACGCCTAAGATCTTCTTCCCCTCCTCCGATAGCAAAGTCAGCCAGAGCATCCTCACCGGCCAACCCAATCACGCTGAGATTGACATGGCTTCACCAAAGAGGTTGTACACTTGTTGCATCTCTTTTTTACTCTACATGTTATATATATTGTCTACTGAGCACACGGATTTGTTCCTTTAGTGTCTCCTTGAAAGAAAAAACATAGGAATTTTAATTTTCACTTGTCCTCCTTTTCAAATTCCTATTCATGAAGCACAAGACTAAGAGATAGTAGCATAATAGCATTATAACCGTACATTTTCTTGTGGTTTGACTTAATCTCACCATGCTTTTTTGCATCCTGTGATCTTCCAATTGTTGTGAATCAAACACCCAGATTGGCAGAAATCCTGTGTTTTTAAATTCTCTGTTTTGCACGTGCATTCCTATCCTATTCCTATCTATTTCCTATCCCTGCATTGTTGGAATCCTCCAATTCAAACGAGCCCTTATAGAATTACTTCTCTTACAGATAGTTGTCAAAGAAAACCTTGCGTGGTTTGTCTCGCTCCTGCTACGCCGTCGTCCACCCCAGCTCAGCTGCTCCAACGACAGAAGGGTCCAGCACAGCAGGGATCCGGCCTCCAGACTATCTTTCGCCGCCTCAGATCTTCTTCCCCGCCGCTGGCAGCCATGAAAACTGCATTACCATCATCAACCGAGCAGATGACTTCGAGGACTACACGGGTCCGCAAGAGAGGTCGCACTCTTTCGTGTCTGCTTACGTTATGCATTGCTTAATATTACATGCTACTTTATCGTCCTATTCACCGATTAGACTCTGAGTCAGCTCCAAACTAATGGTCAAACTTGAGTTTTTAAATGGTTGGGGGGTACATATCGGGGCCGCTATCAATAGTATCTATCTACTCTCTGGTTAATCTCCGGTGTCTACTATGAGTTTCATGTTGGGTGGGAAACAAACAGTAAAGAAGCCATTATCTGTATTTTTTAACTAAAGCCATTATTTGCCTGCTATTATTGGTTTTGGATCTATCCACATGTTGCTACCATCACTCTGGATTTCTACATGCACTCCTTACATAATCTCACTATGATTTATTCCTATGCATGACAGTTATTGTAAACAATGGAACTGAACATGTAGAGCAAAAGAGATGAGCCTTGCGTGGCAATAAATTTCATGCAGACATCGCTCCATGGTAGGCGCAAAGGCAGCCCCCCTCCACGCATTTCAGATTGTAATTGAGAGGAAGATATCTGTTCTGAGGGGGATTCAGAAGGAGAAGACAACTCCTATTTACCCCGTGAGGTCTTCGCTCTAACTTGGCATGCTGATGTTGGTTATATCATGCATATGGTGTCTTGCATTGCTTACTTTATACATCAAATATGTCATCTGCTTAGTTTAGACATCCTTTGTGCGAATGCCATCTGTTTAGATTATTCATCGTTTATGTGAATTATGCAACGCCATCTTGTTTAGCCAGGCATCATATATGTGAATTTTGCAATGCCATCCTGCTTAGCCAGTCATCTTATATGCAAATTATATCAGGCCATCTTTTTTTCGTTACATATTACATTTGTCAATAATGTTAGTACATTCAACTGCTCTTCATGTGCAACAGCCATTTGACACGGTGATGGCAAATTCTGGAGTGAAAACAAGGTCTTCAGAGCAGACTATGCTATCTGACGAAGCGCATATCTCGCTGGTTACGGATAGCTCCTCAGAGGAGGATTCAGAGACAGATGACTAGTCCTATCCCCCCCCCCCCGAGGTGTACGCTCTAACTTGGTAGGGTTATGTTGCTCATATCGTGCATATGGTGTCTCGCATTGCTATGTCATTTGATTAGTTTACACATGCTTTGTGTGAATGCCACCTGTTCAGTGTCTAATTACCATATATGTGAATTATGCATTGCCATCTTGTTGCAAGACATTATATATGTGAATTATACAATGCTATCTTGTTGCAAAGGCATTATATATGTGAATTATGCAATGCCATGCTGTTTAGCCAATCATCATGTATGTGAATTATATCATGCTATCATTTTTTTGTATTACGTGTTCCATTTGTTGACAACGTTTGTATATTCAACTACTCTTCCTGTGCATCAGCCATTTGAAGCGGTGATGGAAGTATCTGGAGTGAAAACAAGGTATTCAGAGCAGACAATGCTACATGCTGAAGCAGGCATCTTGCTGGTTACAAAGAGCTCCTCATAGGAGGATTCAGATACTGATGACCAGTCCTATTTCCCCCCTGAGGTCTGTGCTCAAACTTGGCAGGGTTATACTACCCATGTCATGCATGTTGTCTTGCATTGCTTAGGTTTTACATCATATATGGATTGCCATCTGCTTACTTGCTTACTATATAAATCATATATTTGAATTATGGCATGGCAACCCATTTAATAAAGACATCATATAGTTATATCATCTCATCCTGTTTAGTGTTTACAGTCATCATATTTTGAATTATGGCATTCTATCCGTGAATGTATGTGAATTATGGCATGCCAACCTATTTAATAAACACATTATATAGTTATGTCATGTCATCCTGTTTACATAGTCTCATATTTTGAACTATGTCTTTCCATCTTTTTTATTTAGCCATCATAATGTGAAATTGTGTCATGCTATCCTGTTTGGTTAGACAACATAAATATGAATTATTTCATGCCCTCTTTTATTCCCCACTATCCATTGCACCTGTCTATCATACAATGTCTATACTTTCAATTACTTTTCTTGTTTATTAGCCATTTGAATTGGAGAGCGTGATGGCAGTATCTAAGGGAGTAACAACACTGTCTTTAGAAAAGATAGTGCTACCAGTTGATGCAGATAGAACCATGGTTGTACTTGCCCAAGGACCAGATCCACCACACATAACCCAGACTCTCACAGATTGTACCCCTACCCAGTTGGACAGAGAACCAGCTACACCCCTTCTAACCCCAACCCCGGTAGATAGTAACCCAGTTCCAGTTGACACAGCACCGTCTCCACCACAGAGCAGCCAAACATGAGCAGTTAGTAAGGGAACAGTGCCCAAAGCACGAGGACCACCACTCCGAATCCCAACTCAACGCTTAAGGGAGAAGAAGATTTGTTCTCATGTCAGGTTCTGTAGCTATGGTTCATACTCCTTTGCTCTTGCATTACTGTATTTACTCATACCAACTATTTTCAAATTTGAAGGATGGAATTGAAACTCCAATGGTGCAACAGGTATGTTTTAAACCTATTTCTTTAATTGGTTTGCTATTGTAACCTGCTCTATGTTGATTTCAGTTTCAATTGAATAAACAGTTACGTTCTCATGTCATGCACATTACAAGTGTTGTTATTGCTCTATAGTTACCCACACTTATATTCTGTCTATTCTGCTTTGTCTTGAACAAATATTATTTGAACTGTGTCTCTATCTTGATTTGGCAACAAAAACTAGAATGATATAGACCATAAAGTGACCATGGTACATAAATATATGTTTGTTTCATGCTGTTATCCTGTCCACTTTACAACTGAACTCATTTACCAAAATGAGTTTCATATACAACATGCATGGTAAACATGTGATGTGTATGCTTGTTTCTCTTTTAGAATGCGGACAAAATATTGGAGAACAGTACCGCATTATCCAATTGTAAAGGAAGTAATGCAGATAAGGTTCAAGATAGTGAGACATCCCTATTGGTCTCCAAGAAAGCTGATAAAAACTATCTTGACGACAGTGAGGGAACCCAAAAGTTCTGTCTTGATGTAGTGTTTGAGTTACTGGCCACTACTGCTGGCACAAGCTCTTCGAACTCGCTGCCTGAATAAGTTCGTCTGCTTGAGTCTGAACTTCAAGTTGAAAGACATCGATCAGATGTGCTGCGACAGGAAGCTGAAGGACTGAGGAAGTCCCTGCAGAATTCAGATGCATATTTTCTGGTGCAATAGCAAGCGCTGGAGGATTTAAGCGCCAAACAAGAGAAAGTTAATAAGCTTGCTAAGCATCTTGCCAGCATTATGGGTACCCAGGATATTGTTTCTTGAGATCTTCTGAAGTGGTTTCAGTTCTGGATTTGTTTTGCTGCGGCGTTTATTTGCGCTGGTCGCCAACTTTGACAACCAGCGTATATGATATGCTGCTTTGTTCCCTCTATTTGCACTGGTGGCGAACTTTGATGCCTAGTGGATGTAATATGTGTAATAGCCGTGATAGCCTAGCGTTAGTTCCTTGCTTATTTATTTCCTTGTTGTCTTGTTTATTTGTTTGCTTGTAGTCATTGCAGTTCTTTTTCCGCGGTTAGCTAGTGGCTGCAATAACCTATTTTTTAAAACTAGGCCACAATAACCATGGGCTAATATTTACTGTGGTGACACTGGGCCTCCTACTAGCTGTAGAAACAGTGGGCCTTCTACGGGCCGTAGAAACAATGGGCCTTCTACGGGCCGTAGAAACAATGGGCCTTCTACGGGCCGTATCATCAATGGGCCTTATACGGGCCGTATGATTGATTGGCCAAACATGGGACAAATAGACCGCATTATGGCCGTAAACGGGCTAGAGTTGGAATCGTTCGTTCATGGGCCGACCATAACGGGCCATCGTTAATAGGCCGTATTTGATGACGCTATGAAAATGACCCAACGTATTAACGGGCCGACTGTAACCACGTGCTGAATTTGGCCCACAAGCAGAAAATGACAGTAACGGGCCGTAAGTAAACGAATGCTGGAAATGTGCCCAAGAATAAATGAGCTCTGAGAAGACCGAAAGATAACATGGGCTGGAAACGGCCCAACGGAATAACGGGCCGTTAATGGGTATAAAGTGATACACTGTTCTTTACGGGCCAGTTTCACCATGGGCCGTTAATGGGTGTAAAGTGGTACACTGTTCATTACGGGCCAGTTTCACCACGGGCCGTTAATAGGCCAAGAGTTACATAGGGCCTCATATGGGCCGAAAGACGTCATGGGCCATACATGGGCCAGAAGTGAAAATGGGCTGGAATCATATTGGATGGCCCAGATGACACTACTGGGCCTAATTCGAATAGGGGGTAATGGGCCTTGGGTTAGCCGGCTGTAAATGGGATATATGCGAACATGCCGTTAACAGGCTTTCCATGGGCCGCCCCGCCACCTTTTAACCAAGTCAAACGGGTCGGCCTTTTCACAGGAATGGGCCTCTATTGGGCCGTGCCATGTGTCGACGTATCATAGGCGCCTATCTGACCCACTGACGAGCTGACACGTGTTTCGTCTGGCCAATAAGAATTTTACACCTGGAAATTTCTCATTGGTCGGGGCTGTTAATGGGTTATCGGATCCAAAACCCGACCCGATAGCTTAACGGCGTTCCGTTACGATGGATGCCACGTGCCGGTCACACTTGACGAAAACACTTCTGTGACGCGCGATTTATCGTCATGGAAGTGGAAACTTTCGTGATGATAATTTTGGTAATGTCATGGAACACTTCTACGACAGCACAGGTATGACTATCTTGATTCTGTCATAAATTTGTCATGGATGTACATGCATGACAAAAAACGTGACCTACTGTGACAAACACGTGTCATCACAGAAATGTATTTTTTTGTAGCGATGCTACGGGAATCACAAACTTTAACACAAGTATTTCTCAGATTCACAACTACTCAACTAGCATAACTCTAATATCACTATCTTCATATCTCAAAACAATTATCAAGCATCAAACTTCTCATAGTATTCAACACACTCATAGGAATGTTTTTACTAATCTTGAATACCAAGCATATTAGGATTATTTAAGAAAATTACCATGCTATATAGGACTCTCAAAATAATCTAAGTGAAACATGAGATATCAATAGTTTCTATAAAACAAATCCACCAACGTGCTCTAAAAGATATAAGTGAAGTACTAGAGCAAAACTATATAACTCAAAAGATATAAGCGAAGCACATAGAGTATTTTAACAAATTCCAAATCATGTATGGCTCTCTCAAAAGATGTGTACAGAAAGGATGATTGTGGTAAACTAAAAGGCAAAGACTCAAATCATACAAGACGCTCCAAGCAAAACACATATCATGTGGTGAATAAAAATATAGCTCCAAGTAAAGTTACCGATGGAAGTAGACGAAAGAGGGGATGCCTTCCAGGGCATCCCCAAGCTTTGGATTTTTGGTGTCCTTAGATTATCTTGGGGGTGCCGTGGGCATCCCCAAGCTTAGGCTATTTCCACTCCTTGTTCCATAATCCATCAAAAAAAATTCACCCAAAACTTGAAAACTTCACAACACAAAACTTAACAGAAAATCTCGTGAGCTCCGTTAGCGAAAGAAAACAAAAGACCACTTCAAGGTACTGTAATGAACTCATTCTTTATTTATATTGGTGTTAAACCTACTGTATTCCAACTTCTCTATGGTTTATAAACTCTTTTACTAGCCATAGATTCATCAAAATAAGCAAACAACACACGAAAAATAGAATCTGTCAAAAACAGAACAGTTTGTAGTAATATGTAACTAACGCAAACTTCTGGAACTCCAAAAAATCAGCCAAAATAGGAAGACCTAGACAATTTGTTTATTGATCAGCAGCAATTGGAATAAATATTTTATCACGTTCTGGTGATTTTTAACAATTATTTTTGCGAACAGAAAGTTTTTGGAAATTTCTGCAAGATCAAATAACTATCATCCAAAAAGATCCTATAGGTTTAACTTGGCACAAACACTAATTAAAACATAAAAACACATCTAACCAGAGTCTAGAACAAATATTTATTGCTAAAAATAAGAAAAAGTCAAAAAACTAAAAATAAAATTGGGTTGCCTCCCAACAAGCGCTATCGTTTAACGCCCCTAGCTAGGCATAAAAACAAGGATATATCTAGGTGATGAAGCTATGTACCTAGGGTAGGGGCATGGACCTGTCCTAAGTACCATACCCAAGGACATCCCTAGAAGAAGTCACCTTTCAATCGACTTGGAGGTATCCCACTCGATGGATTCAAGACACTCGACCACGAAGCAATCACTCGACCAAGATACAACCACTCGACTGCCAGGAGATCTAAAGTCACCCATCACGCAAACGGTTGGTCATTAAGTAGCTTTTATGGTCATCATGGCACTTTATTAGGGGCATTACCAGTAACTCCCAGTCTTAATGTACTTTAAACCCAGCATTACTGAGGGCTGGAGTGGCCTGGCGAACTCTATATAAGCCACCCCCTCCTCAGTATCAAGGGTTCGCACCCCTGTTATTCATACACACATAATTCAGTCGACCGCCTCCGGGAACCGAGACGTAGGACTGTTACTTCCTTCGAGAAGGGCCTGAACTCGTAATCCTCGTGTGCTTACAACTCCTCCATATCTAAGATCTAGCCTCTCCATACATACCACCCTACATCACTGTCAGAGTTAGAACCACGACAGTTGGCGCCCACCGTCGGGCTAGGAGTCTTAGCGCCTAGTTTGAGAAGTTGCGATTTTTTCCGATCTCTTTGATCAGGGTTTCGGGCGGAGCTTTGGTGGAGGGCCGCGAGATCCGTCTCGGCGCGCTCACGTTCATCGCCGACGACTCCGCTTGGCTTCAGGAGGCTCCACTCGATGTTGACGCGCTCCCCGTCCGCGGGGCGACACACTTTCGCGCATGCGTCCATGGTGTCCTCCTGCGGCAGCCGTCGACCCAATATCGGTCGGCTCCTGTGGCATCTCCCCGCCCTGTTTCTCGCTGGTGCAAGCGCTTCGGTCGATCGAGGCTTCAGAGGTGGGTGAGACATGCGGTGGCCCGCCAGTCGGCCACCCCAGAAGTCGCGGAAATCGAGCCTGATGGATCCCTCTACGACCTATTCGACCTGTCGACTAGCTCCGCAGAGACCGCATCCAAATGCGACAGCATGACCCAGTTGCAGAGGTTCTGGTGATCGATGGGCCACGCAGTCCTCCCGGTTTCCTCCGCGCTGACGGAGGCGCGGATGGGGGCGACCCGTCGCGTCCTCACGAGGAGTATCTCCCCGAGCCTCTCACGTCATTGCAGCGGGAGGAGCTTCGCCGCCGGAACATGGATGCACTCCACACTCCTATCGTTGGAGAAACCCCCAAGGCCCGAGCCTTGGAGGACGCGCGCTTGGCTAACTTGGCCGAGCACACTCGACTGGAGAATCTCCAGCGAATACTCGATGAGCGAGCGCGTCAACGGGCTCTAGAATCCAGTCGACGTCAGCTCTTTCCGCCCCACAAGTATATCGTACTCCGATTCAAAATTTGGCGGCTGCAGCCCGTATAGCAGAGTCGATTCAGCCCTCCCAGTCAGAGGCTGGCAAAGGCTTGTTGCAAATCAGAGCGTTGCTCCGGGCAGCGGGAGACCAGAATTCTGCTGTTTCTCAGTCGCGGAACAGGATCCACAGTCGATCCGTTGCAGTGGATACAGTCCAGTCGGCTCACAGCCCAAGATCGCCTCCAAGGCGTGAGGGACGTGGAGACCGGCGTGATCAGTACAGAAGGAATGAGCAGTATGATCACCGATTCAATCATGATGATCGACGTCGAGTGCCAACCCCTCCCCCGAGGAGTGGATCATATGTGCGTCGATAGCAGGATGACAGACGCCCTCATAGTGTTGGGCAGAGAATTTTTGTCGACCCCAGGGAACCAGGATTTGATGTGAGATCCATTCTCGTTCAAGGTTTGGTCGACAGGAATAGAGCTCACCGAGAAGGCCACGACAGAGATGCGCCTACCAGTAGCAGAGTATATGTTTCAAGGCCGGAGTGTTTCAGTCGAGCCATCAGAGCCGCTGTAATTCCTCCCAACTTCAGGTTGGCGACTGGAGTTAGTAAGTTCACCGGTGAGTCCAAGCCCGATACTTGGCTCGAAGATTACCGCGTGGCTATCCAGATTGGCGGTGGGAATGATGAGGTAGCCATGAAGCACTTGCCTCTCATGTTAGAAGGCTCGGCCAGAGCGTGGCTGAATCAGTTAGCACCCAGCAGCATTTACACTTGGGAGGATCTCTCCCGAGTGTTTGTCACCACATTTGAAGGAACATGCAAGCAACCTGTAGGCCTTACGGAATTGCGGTCTTGCATGCAGAAACCGAATGAAACTCTGAGGGATTACATCCAGAGGTGGATCGCATTGCATCACACAGTTGAAAATGTACCAGATCATCAAGCAGTTTGTGCCTTTAAAGAAGGCATTAAGTACAGAGAATTGAATCTGAAGTTCGGTCGAACCGGAGAGATGTCTCTAAATCGGATGATGGATATTGCCACCAAATACGCTAATGGTGAAGATGAGGATCGACTCCGGAGTGGCAAGCATAAAGCAGTCGCCCAGGAAACCGGAGGAAATTCCAGTCGGAAACAGAAGCGGAAAGCCGAGCCAGCCGCTCCTGGGGAGGCCCTGGCCGTAACCCAGGGAAAATTTAAGGGAAAACCCAAAGGACCTTGGAACCCCAAGAAAGTTAAAGACCAAGATATAAATGATGTTTTGGATCTACCGTGTCACATCCACACCAAGAAAGATGAAGAGGGTAAACTCATTTACCCAAAGCATACTACTTGACAGTGTCGGCTTCTGATCCAGCAGTTTCAGGGCAAGCAGTCCAAAGATAAGGAAAAGGAGTCGGACAAAGTTGAGGACAAGGAAGATAGTGACGATGGGTACCCCCAGGTCAATTCCACCCTGATGATTTTTGCTGATGTTGATAGCAAAAGTCGACTGAAGGTTATTAACCGTGAGGTAAACATGGTTGCTCCGGCAACACCCAATTATCTGAAGTGGTCCTAGACTGCCATCACATTCGACCAGTCTGATCACCCTACGCACATTGCCACCCCTGGGAGGCAAGCTCTGGTGGTCGACCCAGTTGTCAAAGGCACTCGACTGACCAAAGTCCTGATGGATGGAGGCAGCGGTTTGAACATACTATATGCAGAAACATTGAAAGGGATGGGCATTCCAATGTCCAGGCTCAGTACCAGTAACATGAGTTTCCATGGAGTCATTCCTGGGAAGAAAGCCGAGTCACTCGGCCAAATTGCTCTTGATGTGGTTTTCGGTGATTCCAAGAATTACCGCAAGGAAAAGTTGACATTCGAAGTTGTGGATTTCCAAAGTGCTTATCACGCTATTTTGGGCAGGCCAGCTTATGCACGCTTCATGGCTCAACCATGTTATGTGTATCTCAAATTGAAGATGCCTGGTCCCAAAGGTGTGATCACTGTTACAGGCAATCGGAAGAAAGCAGAAGAGTGTTTTCAGAACGGCTCAAAGATTGCTGACGCTCAGATGGCAGTGGTCGAGCTGCAAGAGTATCAGAAGACTGCAGATCCGAGTGAGTTGCTACGAGCTAAGAAGCCTGCTTCAGAATCAGCTTTTCAGTCGTCTGGTGAAATGAAGGCAGTTCACATTCACCCGACCGATCCAAACGCTGCTCCGACTCACATCTCAACGACGGTCGACTCCAAATAGGAAGAAGCTCTCATCCAGTTCCTCCGTGAGAACTGGGACATCTTCGCATGAAAGCCTGCTGACATGCTTGGAGTTCCCAGGGGGCTAGCTGAGCACCGTCTACGAGTCGAGCCAAAATTTAAACCTGTGAAAGAACATCTTCGACGGTCCACCATCCAGAAGAGGAAGGCCATTGGCGAGGAGGTGGCTCGGCTCTTAGCAGCAGAGTTCATCCGAGAAATTTACCACTTCAAGTGGCTCGCCAATGTTCTCATGGTCCCCAAGAAGGACAAGTCACTTCGCATGTGCATTGATTTCAAGCATATCAATTGGGCCTGCCCGAAAGATCATTTTCCTCTCCCCTGCATCGACCAGATAGTCGACTCGACTGCGGGATGTGAGCGTTTGTCTTTTCTAGACGCCTATTCCGGGTACCATCAGATCCGTCTGTACGGGCCCGACGAGATCAAAACAGCTTTCATCACTCCATTCGGGTGCTTCTGTTATGTCACCATGCCATTCGGCCTCAAGAATGCCGGAGCCACGTTCATGAGGATGATCCAGAAGTGTTTGCTCACTCAAATCAGTCGGAATGTGGAGGCATACATGGATGATATTGTGGTCAAGTCACGGAAGGGTTCCGACCTGCTGACTGACCTTGCTGAAACCTTTGCCAACCTCAGGAGGTATGATATCAAGCTCAATCCGTCAAAGTGCACATTCGGAGTTCCAGGTGGGAAGTTACTCGGTTTTCTCGTTTCCGAACGGGGAATCGACGCCAATCCTGAAAAAATTGGTACTATACTCCGGATGAAACGTCCTGTGCGTGTGCATGACGTCCAGAAGCTTACAGGATGCTTGGCCGCTTTAAGTTGATTCATCTCTCGCCTCGGTGAAAAGGCATTGCCTCTTTACCAACTGATGAAGAAGTCTGACAAGTTCGAGTGGACTCCAGAAGCTGATGCAGCGTTTACAGAGCTCAAAGCTCTGCTCTCCACCCAGCCGGTGCTTGCTGCCCCAATCAGCAAGGAGCCTTTGCTGATTTACATTGCAGCCACAGGACAAGTTGTCAGTACAGTACTTACGGTCGAGCGGGAAGAAGAAGGAAAGGCCTTCAAAGTTCAGCGCCCAGTATATTATGTTTCTGAAGTTTTGACTCCTTCAAAGCAAAGATATCCTCATTACCAGAAGCTTGTATATGGGATTTATATGACCACGAAGAAGGTTGCACATTACTTCTCTGATCATTCCATTACAGTCGTCAGCGACGCTCCACTATCAGAGATTTTGCACAACAGAGATGCAACTGGTCGAGTGGCCAAATGGGCGATTGAACTTCTTCCCCTAGATATCAAGTTTGAGGCAAAGAAAGCTATTAAGTCCCAAGCAATTGCAGATTTCGTCGCCGAGTGGATCGAACAACAACTTCCGACTCAAGTTCACTCGGAGCACTGGACCATGTTCTTCGATGGATCTAAGATGCTGAATGGTTCCGGTGCTGGGGTAGTATTGGTTTGCCCCCGAGGAGATAAGCTCAGATATGTTCTACAGATTCACTTCGATTCCTCCAATAACGAAGCAAAATATGAAGAACTTTTGTATGGGTTGCGCATGGCCATTTCACTCGGCGTTCGTCGCCTCATGGTCTATGGTGACTCAGATTTGGTGGTTAATCAGGTGATGAAAGAGTGGGATGTCAGAAGTCCAGCTATGACTGGTTATTGCAATGCAGTAAGAAAGTAAGAGAAGAAATTCGAGGGGTTAGAGCTTCATCACGTCCCCCGATTGAAAAATCAAGCGGCTGATGATTTGGCAAAGATAGGCTCTAAGAGAGAAGCCATCCCCAGCAATGTGTTTTTGGAACACATCCACTCGCCGTCAGTTCAAGAAGATCCTTTTACAGATCAAGCCCCGCAGCCAAAGAGTGCCACAGATCCGACTGAAGTTGAAATTCCGGCAGTGGTCGACCTAATCATGGAAGTTTTGGCAATCACCCCCGACTGGACGATACCGTACATCGCGTATATCCTGAGAGAGGTACTCCCGAAGGACGAAGAAGAGGCTCGACAGATCGTCCGTCGATCCAAGGCCTTTACAGTCATAAAGGGACAATTGTATAGAGAAAGCGCGACTGGAGTCGGTCAGAAGTGTATAACACCAGAAGAAGGTCAGATAATCCTTGATGATATCCACTAGGGGACCTGTGGTCATCATCCTTTTTCTCGGACCATTGTGGCTAAAGCATACCGAGCGGTATTTTACTGGCCAAGAGCGAATGAAATGGCAAAAGAGATAGTCGACAAGTGTGAAGGGTGCCAGTTCTACTCCAACATGTCACACAAGCCTGCGTCAGCCCTGAAGACCATTGCACTCGTCTGGCCCTTCGCTATTTGGGGACTAGACATGGTTGGCCCATTGAGAACAGGCAGGAGCGGTTTCACACATGTGCTTGTGGCAGTCGACAAGTTTACCAAATGGATTGAATCTAGCCTATCAAGAATCTTGATGCTTGCACTGCTATCAGTTTTGTCAGAGAGCTAACATTCAGATATGGAGTCCCGCATAGCATCATCACCGACAATGGGGGCAAACTTTGATTCAGACAAGTTTAGAGCTTTTTGCGCCTCTCACTACTAGGAAAAGGCCTACTAATGGCGCACCTAATTTGGCCATTAATGGCGCATTAGTGGTGCGCCATTAGTGCCACGCCATTAGTATATTTTACTATGGCGCACCACTGGTGCGCCATTAGTATCTGGTATACTAATGGCGCACCTTAGATGCGCCATTAGTATATACAACAGTGCGCCATTAGTATGCCTCCCAGGGCACACGAGTACCTAGGGTAGGGGCATGGACCTGTCCTAAGTACCCTACCCAAGGACATCCCTAGAAGAAGTCACCTTTCAATCGACTTGGAGGTATCCCACTCGACGGATTCAAGACACTCGACCATGAAGCAATCACTCGACCAAGATCCAACCACTCGACTGCCAGGAGATCTAAAGTCACCCTGCACGCAAACGGTCGGTCATTAAGTAGCTTTTATGGTCATCGTGGCACTTTATTAGGGGCGTTACCAGTAACCCCCAGTCTTAATGTACTTTAAACCCAGCATTACTAAGGGCTGGAGGGGCCTGGAGAACTCTATATAAGCCACCCCCTCCTCAGTATCAAGGGTTCGCACCCCTGTTATTCATACACACATAATTCAGTCGACCGCCTCCGGGCACCGAGACGTAGGGCTGTTACTTCCTCCGAGAAGGGCCTGAACTCGTAATCCTCGTGTGCTTACAACTCCTCCATAGCTAAGATCTAGCCTCTCCATACATACCCCCCTACATCACTGTCAGAGTTAGAACCACGACACTAGGTATTGCCATCTTTGGCAGGCAATCCATAAGTGGCTCTCATAATAGATTCATATGGTAATTTTACTTTATTCCTAGGGAAGTGTTCCATGCCTTTCTTTAATGGAAATTGGAATCTAATATTCCCTTCCTTTATATCAATAATTGCACCAATCATTCTAAGGAACGGTCTACCAAGAATAATAGCACATGAAGGATTGCAATCTATATCGAGAATGATAAAATCTATGGGAACATAGTTCCTATTTGCAACAATAATAACATCATTAATTCTTCCCATAGGTTTCTTAATAGTGGAATCCGCAAGGTGCAAGTTTAAAGAGCAAGCATCAAAATCATGGAAACCTAGCAAATCACACAAAGTTTTGGGAATAGTGGAAACACTAGCACCCAAATCACATAAAGCATAGAACTCATGATCTTTAATTTTAATTTTAATAGTAGGTTCCCACTCATCATAAAGTTTTCTAGGGATAGAAACTTCCAACTCAAGCTTTTCTTCATAAGATTGCATCAAGTTATCAACGATATGTTTGGTAAAAGCTTTATTTTGACTATAAGCATGAGGAGAATTTAGCACGGATTGCAACAAGGAAATACAATCTATCAAAGAGAAATTATCATAATTAAGTTCCTTGAAATCCAAAATAGTGCGTTTATTATCATCTAATGTTTTAATTTCTTGAATCCCACTTTTATCATATTTAGCATCAAGATCTAAAAACTCCGAATTTTTGGAATGCCTTCTAGGTAAAGGTGGATCATATTCAGTCCCATCATTATGAAGATTCATATTGAAAAACAAAGATTTAATAGGGGACACATCAATAACTTTTAGATCTTCATCTTTATTTTCATAGAAATTTGAAGAACACGCTTTTATAAAGCAATCTTTCTTAGCACGCATCCTAGCGGTTCTTTATTTGCACTCATCAATGGAAATTCTCATGGCTTTGAGAGACTCATTGATATCATGCTTAGGAGGAATAGATCTAAGTTTTAAAGAATCAACATCAAGAGAAATTCTATCAACGTTCCTAGCCAATTCATCAACTTTAAGCAATTTCTCTTCAAGGAAAGCATTGAAATTCTTTTGCGAATTCATAAAATATTTAACACTACTATCAAATTCAGAGGGCATCTTATTAAAATTTCCATAAGAATTGTTGTATGAATTACCATAATTATTAGAGGAATTGCTAGGATAAGGTCTAGGATTAAAGTTTCCTCTATACGCGTTGTTACCAAAATTATTCCTACCAACAATATTCACATCCATAGATTGATTATTACTCTCAATCAAAGTAGACAAAGGCATATCATTAGTATCAGAAGAAACACTCTTAGTAGCAAATAATTTCATAAGTTCATCCATCTTTCCACTCAAAACATTAATCGCATGCACTTTTTTATTAGTAGATCTTTCAGTGTGCCATTGACAATAATTAACCATAATATTATCTAGGAGTTTAGTAGCTTCTCCTAAAGTGATTTCCATAAAAGTGCCTCCCGTGGCCGAATCTAAAAGATTTCTAGAAGCAAAATTCAATCCGGCATAAATTATTTTGTATAATCATCCACAAATTCAAACCATGAGTAGGGCAATTACGTATCATTAATTTCATCCTCTCCCAAGCTTGTGCAACATGTTCATGATCAAGTTGCTTAAAATTCATAATACCGTTTCTAAGAGAGATGATTTGAGCAGGAGGAAAATACTTAGAGATAAAAGCATCTTTGCACTTATTCCAAGAATCAATACTATTTTTAGGCAAAGATGAAAACCAAGCTTTAGCACGATCTCTAAGCGAAAAAGGAAATAGCTTCAATTTAACAATATCATTATCAACATCTTTCTTCTTTTGCATATCACACAAATCAACGAAGCTATTTAGATGAGTAGCGACATCTTCACTAGGAAGGCCGGCGAATTGATCTTTCATGCCAAGATTCAACAAAGCAGTATTGATTTCGCAAGATTCAGTATCGGTAAGAGGAGCAATCGGAGTGCTAAGGAAATCATTGTTGTTGGTATTGGTAAAGTCACATAATTTGGTATTATCTTGAGCCATCGTGACAAACAAGTAATCCAACACACGAGCAAACGAAAAGCAAGCGAAAAAGAGGCGACGGAAAAGAGAGGGCGAATAAAACAGCAAGGGTGAAGTGGGGGAGAGGAAAACGAGAGGCAAATGGCAAATAATGTAATGCGGGAGATAAGGGATTGTGATGGGTACTTGGTATGTTGACTTTTGCGTAGACCTCCCTGGCAACGGCGCCAGAAATGGCTCATTGTCGGGAGTCCAAATCTTGTCTTGACTTTTGCGTAAGCCTCCCCGGCAACGGCGCCAGAAATCCTTCTTGCTACCTATTGAGCAATGCGTTGGTTTTCCCTTGAAGAGGAAAGGGTGATGCAGCAAAGTAGCGTAAGTATTTCCCTCAGTTTTTGAGAACCAAGGTATCAATCCAGTAGGAGGCTACGCGAGTCCCTCGCACCTACACAAAACAAATAAATCCTCGCAACCAACACGATAAGGGGTTGTCAATCCCTACACGGTCACTTACGAGAGTGAGATCTGATAGATATGATAAGATAATATTTTTGGTATTTTTATGATAAAGATGCAAAGTAAAATAGAAAGAAATGAAAATAACTACGTATTGGAAGATTGATATGATAAAGATAGACCCAGGGGCCATAGGTTTCACTAGTGGCTTCTCTCAAGAGCATAAGTATTTACGGTGGGTGAACAAATTACTGTTGAGCAATTGACAGAATTGAGCATAGTTATGAGAATATCTAGGTATGATCATGTATATAGGCATCACGTCCAAGACAAGTAGACCGACTCCTGCCTGCATCTACTACTATTACTCCACACATCGACCACTATCCAACTTGCATCTAGAGTATCAAGTTCATAAGAACAAAGTAACGCCTTATGCAAGATGACATGATGTAGAGGGATAAATTCATGCAATATGATAAAAAAACCATCTTGTTATCCTTGATGGCAACAATACAATACGTGCCTTGCTGCCCCTGCTGTCACTAGGAAAGGACACTACAAGATTGAACCCAAAGCTAAGCACTTCTCCCATTGCAAGAAAAACCAATCTAGTAGGCCAAACCAAACTGATAATTCAAAGAGACTTGCAAAGATCACCAATCATACATAAAAGAATTCAGAGAAGATTCAAATATTGTTCATAGATAAACTTGATCATAAACCCACAATTCATCGGTCTCAACAAACACACCGCAAAAGAAGATTACATTGAATAGATCTCCACGAGAGAGGGGGAGAACATTGTATTGAGATCCAAAAAGAGAGAAGAAGCCATCTAGCTAATAACTATGGACCCGCAGGTCTGTGGTCAAAGGGGCTATGGTGTTGATGTAGAAGCCCTCCGTGATCGATGCCCCCTTCGGCGGAGCTCCGGAACAGGCCCCAAGATGGGATCTCATGGGTACAGAAGATTGCGGCGGTGGAATTAGGTTTTTGGCTCCGTATCTGATCGTTTGGGGGTACGTAGGTATATATAGGAGGAAGGAGTACGTCGGTGGAGCAATAGGGGGCCCATGAGGGTGGAGGGCGCGCTTGGGAGGGGGGGGGTAGGCGCACCCCCTACCTCGTGGCCTCCTCCCTTGTTTCTTGACGTAGGGTCCAAGTCTCCTGGATCATATTCGTTCTGAAAATCATGTTCCCGAAGGTTTCATTCCGTTTGGACTCCGTTTGATATTCCTTTTCTGCGAAACTCTGAAATAGGCAAAAAACAACAATTCTGGGCTGGGCCTCCAGTTAATAGGTTAGTCCTAAAAATAATATAAAAGTGAATAATAAAGCCCAATAATGTCCAAAACAGTAGATAATATAGCATGGAGCAATCAAAAATTATAGATACGTTGGAGACGTATCAACCAATAACTATGTGTTTGATCTCTCCGTCTCGTGTTCTTGATTCGACACGATCTTGATGTATCGCGAGCTTTGCTATTATAGTTGGATCTTATGATGTTTCTCCCCCTCTACTCTCTTGTAATGGATTGAGTTTTCCCTTTGAAGTTATCTTATCGAATTGAGTCTTTAAGGATTTGAGAACACTTGATGTATGTCTTGCATGTGGTTATCTGTGGTGAAAATGGGATATTCACGTGATCCACTTGATGTATGTTTTGGTGATCAACTTGCGAGTTCCATGACCTTGTGAACTTATGCATAGGGTTTGGCACACGTTTTCGTCTTGACTCTCCGGCAGAAACTTTGGGACACTCTTTGAAGTTCTTTGTGTTGGTTGAATAGATGAATCTGAGATTGTGTGACGCATATCGTATAATCATACCCACGAATACTTGAGGTGACATTGGAGTATCTAGGTGACATTAGGGTTTTGGTTGATTTGTGTCTTAAGGTGTTATTCTAGTACGAACTCTAGGATAGATCGAATGTAAAGAATAGCTTCGTGTTATTTTACTATGGACTCTTGAATAGATCGATCAGAAAGGATAACTTTGAGGTGGTTTCGCACCCTACAATAATCTCTTCGTTTGTTCTCCTCTATTAGTGACTTTGGAGTGACTCTTTGTTGCATGTTGAGGGATAGTTATATGATCCAATTATGTTATTATTATTGAGAGAACTTGCACTAGTGAAAGTATGAACCCTAGGCCTTGTTTCAACGCATTGCAATACTATTTTCGCTCTCTTTTATCATTAGTTACCTTGCTGTTTTTTATATTTTCAGATTACAAAAACCTATATCTACCATCCACATTGCACTTGTATCACCATCTCTTTGCCGAACTAGTGCACCTATACAATTTACCATTGTGTTGGGTGTGTTGGGGACACAAGAGACTCTTTGTTATTTGGTTGCAGGGTTGTTTGAGAGAGACCATCTTCATCCTACGTCTCCCACAGATTGATAAACCTTAGGTCATCCACTTGAGGGAAATTTTGCTACTGTCTTACAAACCTCTGCACTTGGAGGCCCAACAACGTCTACAAGAAGAAGGTTGTGTAGTAGAAATCAAGCTCTTTTCTGGCGCTGTTGCCCAGGATGCGAGTGCTTGAAGGTATATATTTAGATCTTGCAATTGAATATTTTAGTTTCTTGTTTTATCACTAGTTTAGTCTATAAAAGAAAACTACGAAAAATGGAATTGAGAGTACCTCATATGCTTCATCTTTTTAATGTCTTTCATGAGAATAAGGATTCCGATAATTGTGCCAAAGTGTTAGAAGAAGAATGCATTAAAATGTTTGGCACTAAATCTTTGAATGATGATCATGATTGTAATGTTGTTAGTATTAATTCCTTGAATATCCATGATGCTAATGATATGCATAACCACAAGCTTGGGGATGCTATGTTTGATGAAGATGATATTTTTTCTCCCCCAAGTTTTGATGAGCAAATTTATTATGATGATAGCATGCCTCCTATTTATGATGATTATGTTGATAAAAGTGGCTTCGGAGAGGTCATGACTTTATTTAGTGATGAATCCACTATTTCGGAAGAGGTTTTAATTGATGATGAGAACAAAGTTGCTATATATGATGATTATTGTGATGACATGTATGCTATAAAGAATAATGATAACCATGAAACTTGTCATCATGATTTTAATTTTCAATTGGAGTATGCCTCACATGAGAGGTATTTTGTTGAGTTTGCTCCCACTATTCGGAATGAGAAGAATTTTACTTATGTGGAGAGTAATAAAATTTCTATGCTTGTAGATCATGAAAAGAATGCTTTATGTGATAGTTATATTGTTTAATTCATTCATGATGCTACTGAAAATTATTATGAGGGAGGAATATATGCTAGTAGGAATTGCAATAATACCAAGTTTCCTCTCTATGTGCTTAAAGTTTTGAAGTTATGTTTGTTTTGCTTTCCTATGCTACTTGATATTTGTTCCCATAAATTGTTTGCTCACAAAATCCCTATGCATAGAAAGTGGGTTAGACTTAAATGTGATAGTAATATTCTTCATGATGCTCTCTTTATGTTTCAATTCTTATCTTTTATGTGAGCATCATTGAAATCATCATGCCTAGCTAAGGGCGTTAAAAAATAGCGCTTGTTCGGAGGCAACCCAACTTTATTTTTGTTCTTTGCCTTTTGCTACTGTTTATTAATCTATCTAGCCTCTGCTTAGATGTGGTTTTGTGTTTTAATTAATGTTTGTGCCAAATAGAGCCTTTAGTTTCTTCTTGGGTGATTGTTGTTTGATCTTGCTGATAAAAACAGAAAGTATGCACTCACAAAAATAATTATCATTTTTATCAAAGAGCGATAAAATACCAATTCCAACTGCAGTAGATCAATATACTTTTTATCCTGGTAGTCCTATTTTTTCAGAATTTTTGGAGTTACAAAAGTATTTGAAACCTCCAGATTACTATAGATTATTTTGTTTTTGACAGATTCCGTTTCCATTGTGTTGTTTGCTTATTTTGATGAATCTATGAGTAGTATTGGAGGGTATGAACAATAGAGAAGTTGGAATACAGTAGATATTACACCAATATAAATAAATAATGAGTTCACAATAGTACCAAAAGTGGTGATTTATTTTCTTATACTAACGGAGCTTACGAGTTTTCTGTTGTGAAGTTTTCAAGTTTTGGATAAAGATTAGATGGACTATGGAATAAGGAGTGGCAAGAGCCTAAGCTTGGGGATGCCCGAGGCACCCCCAAGGTAATATTCAAGGACAACTAAAAGCCTAAGCTCGGGGCATCCCCTCTTTCGTCTTCGTTCATCGGTAACTTTACTTGGAGCTATATTTTTATTCACCACATGATATGTGTTTTGCTTGGAGCGTCATTTTATTTTATTTTGTTTTGCTTGCTGCTTGAATAATATACCAAGATCTGAAATTCTTAAATATTAGAGAGTCGTCACATAGTTGCACAATTATTCGACTACTCATTGATCTTCACTTATATCTTTCGGAGTAGTTTGTCATTTGCTCTAGTGCTTCACTTATATCCTTTTAGAGCACGTCGGTGGTTTTATTTTGAAGAAATAGATGAACTCTCATGCTTCACTTATATTGTTTTGAGAGTCTTTTAGAACAACATGGTAATTTGCTTTGGTTATGAAATTAGTCCTGATATGATAGGCATCCAAGAGGGATATAATAAAAAATTCATATAAAGTGCATTGAATACTATGAGAAGTTTGATTCCTTATGATTGTTATGAAGATGGTGATATTAGAGTCATGCTAGTTGAGTAGTTGTGAATTTGAGAAATACTTGTGTTGAGGTTTGCAAGTCCCGTAGCATGCATGTATGGTAACTGTTGTAAACAAATTTGAAGCATGGGGTGTTTCTTTGATTATCTTCCTTATGAGTGGCGGTCGGGGACGAGCGATGGTCTTTTCCTACCAATCTATCCCCCTAGGAGCATGCACGTAGTGCTTGGTTTTGATGACTTGTAGATTTTTGCAATAAGTACGTGAGTTCTTTATGACTAATGTTGAGTCCATGGATTATACGCACTCTCACCCTTCCATTATTGTTAGCCTCTTCAGTATCGTGCATTGCCCTTTCTCACCTCGAGACTTGGTGCAAACTTCCCCGGTGCATCCAAACCCCGTGATACGATACGCTCTATCACACATAAGCCTCCTTATATCTTCCTCAAAACAGCCACCATACCTACCTATTATGGCATTTCCATAGCCATTCTGAGATATATTGCCATGCAACTTTCCAATGTTCCGTTTATTATGACACACTTCATCATTGTCATATTGCCTTGCATGATCATGTCATTGACATCATATTTGTGGCAAAGCCACCGCTCATAATTTTTATACATGTCACTCTAGAACCATTGCACATCCCGGTATACCACCGAAGGCATTCATATAGAGTCATATTTTGTTCTAGTATCGAGTTGTAATTTTTGAGTTGTAAATAAATAGAAGTGTGATGATCATCATTATTAGAGCACTGTCCCGTGTGAGGAAATAAAAAAAGGAGAAGGCCAAAAAAAGAGAAGGCCAAAAAAAACAAAAAAAAAGAGAAAAAGAGAGAAGGGGCAATGCTACTATCCTTTTCCCACACTTGTGCTTCAAAGTAGCACCATGATCTTCATGATAGAGAGTCTCTTATTTTGTCACTTTCATATACTAGTGGGAATTTTCATTATAGAACTTGGCTTGTATATTCCAACAATGGGCTTCCTCAAAATGCCATAGGTCTTCATGAGCAAGCAAGTTGGATGGACACCCACTTAGTTTCTTTTGTTGAGCTTTCATACATTTATAACTCTAGTGCATCTGTTGCATGGCAATCCCTACTCCTTGCATTGACATCAATTGATGGGCATCTCCATAGAACGTTGATTAGCCACGTCGATGTGAGACTTTCTCCCTTTTTGTCTTCACCACACAACCTCCATCATCATATTCTGTTCCACCTATAGTGCTATGTCCATGGCTCGCGCTCATGTATTGCGTGAAAGTTGAAGAAGTTTGAGAATACTAAAGTATAAAATAGTTGCTTGTCTTGTCATCGGAGTTGTGCATGATGGGAGCATTTTGTGTGACGAAAATGAAGCATGGCCAAACTATATGATTTTGTAGGGATGAGCTTTCTCTGGCTATGTTATTTTGAGAGGACATAATTGCTTGGTTAGTATGCTTGAAGTATTATTGTTTTTATGTCAATATTAAACTTTTGTCTTGAATCTTATGGATCTGAATATTCTTGCCACAATACAGAAGATTACATTGATGAATATGTTAGGTAGCATTCCACGTCAAAAGTTCTGTTTTTATCATTTACCCACTCGAGGACGAGCATGAATTAAGCTTGGGGATGCTTCATACGTCTCCAATGTATCTATAATTTTTTATTGTTCCATGCTATTATATTATCCATCTAGGATGTTTTATATGCATTTATATGCTATTTTATATGATTTTTGGGACTAACCTATTAACTTAGGGCCCAGTGCCAGTTTCTTTTTTTCCTTGTTTTTGAGTATCGCAGAAAAGGAATATCAAACGGAGTCCAATTGACCTAAAAATTTACGGAGATCATTTTTGGACCAGAAGAAGCCCGCGGGCATCGGAGATGGACCAGAAGAGTCGCGAGGCCACCACGATGGTGGGGGCATGCCCTACCCCCTTGGGCGCGCCCCCTTGCCTCGTTGCCGCCTCGTGGACCCCCTGACTTGTTCCCGACGCCAACGCCTCTTATATATCCCCAAACTTCTAGAAAATAACCTAGATCGGGAGTTCCGCCGCCGCAAGCCTCCGTAGCCACCGAAAACCAATCTAGACCCGTTCCGGCACCCTGCCGGAGGGGGGGATCCCTCTCCGGTGGCCATCTTCATCATCCTGGCGCTCTCCATGAGGAGGAGGGAGTAGTTCACCCTCGGGGCTGAGGGTATGTACCATTAGCTATGTGTTTGATCTCTCTATCTCATGTTCTTGATTCAGAACGATCTTGATGTATCGCGAGCTTTGCTATTATAGTTGGATCTTATGATGTTTCTCCCCCTCTACTCTCTTGTAATGGATTGAGTTTTCCCTTTGAAGTTATCTTATCGGATTGAGTCTTTAAGGATTTGAGAACACTTGATGTATGTCTTGCATGTGGTTATCTATGGTGACAATGGGATATTCACGTGATCCACTTGATGTATGTTTGGTGATCAACTTGCGAGTTCCGTGACCTTGTGAACTTATGCATAGGGGTTGGCACATGTTTTCCTCTTGACTCTCCGGTAGAAACTTTGGGGCACTCTTTGAAGTTCTTTGTGTTGGTTGAATAGATGAATCTGAGATTGTGTGATGCATATTGTATAATCATACCCACAGATACTTGAGGTGACATTGGAGTATCTAGGTGACATTAGAGTTTTGGTTGATTTGTGTCTTAAGGTGTTATTCTAGTACGAACTCTAGGATAGATCGAACGGAAAGAATAGCTTCGTGTTATTTTACTACGGACTGTTGAATAGATTGATCAGAAAGGATAACTTTGAGGTGGTTTCGTACCCTACAATAATCTCTTCGTTTGTTCTCCGCTATTAGTGACTTTGGAGTGACTCTTTGTTGCATGTTGAAGGATAGTTATATGATCCTATTATGTTATTATTTTTGAGAGAACTTGCACTAGTGAAAGTATGAACCCTAGGCCTTGTTTCAACGCATTGCAATACCGTTTTCGCTCACTTTTATCATTAGTTACCTTGCTGTTTTTATATTTTCAGATTACAAAAACCTATATCTACCATCCATATTGCACTTGTATCACCATCTATTCACCGAACTAGTGCACCTATACAATTTACCATTGTGTTGGGTGTGTTGGGGACACAAGAGACTCTTTGTTATTTGGTTGCAGGGTTGTTTGAGAGAGACCATCTTCATCCTACGTCTCCCATGGATTGATAAACCTTAGGTCATCGACTTGAGGGAAATTTGCTACTGTCCTACAAACCTCTACATTTGGAGTCCCAACAACGTCTACAAGAAGAAGGTTGTATAGTAGACATCAGATACCGAATAAGAATTTTGGTTTACTGAAATCTAATTGATACGTCAAAACTAGTCTTACAGAAGGTACCATAATCACCAAGGCCATTTTACATGCCGGGGGTCTAGGGCTAAGGGAAAAGCTCTATATAAGTTCTTGAGTGAAGTTGTGGTCTTCCTGCCGCACGTTTGCACCGCTTTTTGCCCAAATAAGAAAGATTTCTTTAAAGGAATGGTCTTCAGCCATGTATACAGAACCGGGATCGGAAAGAGTCCTCGTGGGTCCGAAGAATGAGTAGGTTTTGATTCACCTATGGTAAGAAGGAAATGATGATTAAAGAAAGGACAAGGCCATATAAGGTCGAACCTTTGTATAGGCCTGTCCGTATATTGCCTCCGCCTATGCCCAAGGTATTTTGAGTGCATATTGTGCACACGCGGTACGAATTCCGCTGATGTACGTGGCAGTCGACGGAGGCTAGGCTGCTAATCCAGCCCTGAAGTTGCCGGACTGCCAGTATGTAGAACTGACCGGTCCTGATTGCCACTCTCAAGAATCGAACCAACACCTAAGTTTTATCGTTTTGGAGTCACACCTTCTACTCCCTCCGTTTCAGTTTACAAGTCCTGCATGTATACCTAGGTTGCTAATTTTATCACCCTAATATAAACTATATAACACAAAAATTATACCATTTGAAAATAGAACATCTAAAGTTTATATTGGTAAACTTTTTGTAATATATGACTTGTATTAGGTTGGTCAAATTGACGACTTAGGGGTACATGTATGCCCTATAAACTGAGAGAGAGGGAGTAGCAATATTAAAGTTCAGAACATATGCGGTCAGATGGGCCGTGAGTACAGATTTGTAGACGTTTGTTTTCACGTCATGAGTGAACGGACGTACTGTGATATGGGCCCGCACTAGAATTCTTAATGTTTAGAGCGCTGCTTGCTGCAGCATATACAACATTCAATACGAGCCTAGTCTCCCATCCCAATGCGAACGAGCGCGCATCGATAACATGAGCAGGCGAGGACGAGCGCTCCTCAACCAATGACTATTCTAAGTACGTACCATAGGTGCGTCAGCGGCTCGGGGCATCCATTCTCCATTTTGTGTAGAGGTTCCATCGAGTTGAATGTGGCTATCACGTCCACGACTGTCCCTAGCTCGGACCTGCGCTCGTCAGATGGACCACCCGGACGCAGCCCCACGGGCACAGTCTTTTACTGCCAAACGAACCGCAGAAACCCCACAAAATTCCTACACATTTCCCCCGCTGTGTGCCTCACACGAATCATGACGCGAGAGTGTGTGGCTCCGATAGCTATTACTGCAGCAATCAATGGTAGACACAGTGTTTCCTATATATATATAAATACATACATAAACAATATTCTGATCACTTGATCAGAATATTATTCTGATCACAACATGAACTTTCCGAGTTACACGCCTGAACTTTCCTCTGTAGGAACCCGACCTTCGGGCTATTTTCGCAACCATGTCTCCCCGCGTGAATTGTTCTGGTTAGTCGTGTTCTATATGATGTAAGTGTAATCTAGAAACGGTTTTTAGCAACTAAATGAGCGTTTTAAATAGGAATCTCGCTCATTGGTGGATTTTGCTCTCGGCTCATGATGAACTTGCGTTTTTTGCAATTTTACTGCCTGAGTTGTTCGACCTAAACTTTCCCCTGTGCTAGGTTGAAATTCCGCCAACATTGTCCAAATGGGGCTTGCGATATACCATTGGAAAGCTATGGACACTAGTATCATGACCCAAGTTAAATTTTTTGCAAAATGTAAGCGGTTTAAGAGCAGTTTTGAAAACCGTTTTGTCTTCATACAAAAAACATGAATCATATTTTCGATCGCATTTCTAAACCATTTATCGAAATGAGGCAAATAACAAGGCGTTGGAAAGCTGCTGCAAAAACGCCCCTTCCACATGTTGAAAGTTTTCTCTAATTCCCTATGGTTAAAGAGTAATTTGGAAAATCGTAGAATTTCGCAAACCGAACAACCGAGTTCATATTTTCGATGCCATTTCTAAATGGCTAATCCAATTGAGACAAATGACATGGCGTTGGAAAGCTTATGAAAATGTGCTACTTTTTCATGTTGAAAGGTTTTTCTAATTTGGAATGGTTTAAGAGTAATTTACAAAATGGTACAAGTTCCACCGAGTTCGTATTTTCGAGTTAAACTTTAACCGTATGTCCGAATGCAGCAAATGATATTGCATTGGAAAGCTTGAACAAACGCCAAACTTTTTTATATATATTGTTTATCCCAACTCGTTACGGTTTGAAGTCAGTTTTGAAAATGGCTAAAAACATATTTTCGCCGTAATTTCTACAAACTTTGTCGGAATGGGGCAAATAATATACAGTTGAAAAGCTACGGAAAATGTGAAACTTTTTCATGTTGATGGTTTTCTCTGATTCCTAGTCGTTTTCAAGTAATTTCGAAAATGGCGAGATCATGCGTTCTGCCTTTATCGCGAAACAGATTCTTTGAATGCACCGCGTGAAGAACTTGAACTTCTCGGCGTGTGTACTTGAACTTCACTCTGTTTTTCACTGGTTTTTTTTGCTCGCAGCTCTCCATCCACTCGCCGGAATTGAGCAAGTGATATACCGATGGAAAGATGTTGTAAACACACAACTTTTCCGTCTTGATCATTTTTTCATACTCGCGACGATTTTAGAAGTTTTTCATCCAAATTTCATTAAGTGTAGTAGTTGAACTTTCTACTGTTTTCATGTTGAACTTTTGTGACATATTTTCGTTTGTAAATTTCTCATTCATTCGTCAGTATTACACAAATGATATTCCTTTTGTACAAACCTCTCTCACAATATTTTTTTAACTTTCTCCAATTGAGGACTAGAAATTACACAAATGATATTCCTACCATTTTGATGTAAATTAGAAAATGACGAGATCATGATATCTGCCTTCATCGCGAATGGAAATGCACTGCGTGAAGTAGTTGAACTTCTCGGGCATGTCTGTCTGAACTTCACTTTGTTTTTGACGTGTTGTGTTTTGCCCGTATCTCCCAAACCACTTACCAGAATTGAGCAAATGATATACCGATAGAAAGCTATTTTAAAACATACAACTTTTTCGTGTTGATCAATTTTTCATACTCGCGCAGTTTCCAAAAAAATATTTAATGCGTAAAAATGTGTTTTTAATGGTATACATAAAAACTTTTAAACCATTCATCGAAATATAACATACAATATACCATTGGAAAGCTTATGAATAGGATCATCTTTTTCATGTAGACAGACGTTTCAAATTTTTGTCATTTGAGAGCAGTTTTGAAAATGGCAAAAACAACGTTGTTTTTTTTTTGCCTATTTTTACATTTAATTGAAGGTCGGACGTCTCGCACTAGAGATCTTGAACTTCACCGGGAGGAGAACGTGAACTTCTTGCAACAAACCTTTTAAGCTTTTTGTTTTCTATTCTTATATTCTTACCCGAAACACATTCCGTGTAGTAGTTGGACTTCCCACTGTTTTCACCTTGAACTTCTGTCAAGTATTTTCTTATTCAACCTCTCTCACAAAAAAATTTGAACTTTCTCGGGCCGAGCACTTGAACTTCCAGCAACGGTGAAAATCCATTTTTATGAATTTTGAACTGCTCTATTTTTAAAATTTGAACTTCCTGTTATTTTTTTGAACTTCTTGGTTTTCATCCTTTAATAATGAGCAAAATCTAAACTTTTTGTAAACATCAAATAACTCCTTGTTTTTAATCTGAAGTTCTTGGTTTTATTTATTTTGGTGACGGAAAAAAGTCCTACTAACCCATCCCATAATGGAAGATGCTTTTGCAAGCTAACATAGTTTGCAAAAACGTCTTACATTATGGGACGTAGGGAGTAGTTTTTTAATAAACATCAAGCCACTCTATTTTTCAGGTTTGAACTTCTATAAATTGGTGTTGAGATGATATGTTTTTCTAGTTTGACCTTCTTGTGTTTGTAATAAACATTGTACTTCTTTGCCTTTTAAATTTGATCCTCTAGGTTTTTTGTAGAAACGAGGAAATGAAAAAAAATATAATTCTTGAAATGAACTATTTTTTAAATTTCAACCTCTAGGTTTTTTAGAAATGGGTAAGATCCATTTTTATGAAGAAATTGAACTACTCATACTTTTGCCCTTCGTGGTTTTTTTAGAAATGTGAACATATGTTTTTGTTACAGACATCAAACTGTTTCTCTTTGTACACGCATAACAGTTTCTTCAAACTCTCCATTTTATTAAATTTGAACTTCGACAGTTAACATTTTCTAAGTGACGCCTTTTCCCTTGGTATATGAACATCAAGCTTTTTTTTAGTTTGAACCTTTTGATTATTGGAGAAACTTGAGTTTTATAATAAACATCTAACCTCTTCGCTTTTTAAATTTTAACATCTAGTTTTTTTACCTTCTTCAGTTATTTAAATTTGAACTTCTAAGTTTTTTTAGAAACAGGGAAAACCCTTTTTATAAACTTTTTGAACTACCCTATTTTTTAGTTTGACCTTCTTGGATTTATAATAAACACTAAACTTCTCTATTATTTAAATTTGAACTTCTAGTTTTTTTAGAAAGGGAGGAAATCCTTTACTTCTGAAAATAAACATTGATCCATTTTTTGGGTGAACCCTCAGGGGTTTCCTGACTTTTCAATTTTTAACATAGAACTGTTCGCTTATTTTTCTTTTCAAGTTTTGTATTTTCATATTAAGTTTATTCTACTTTGTAGGTTTTATTTTATTTTGACCACTAGATCTTTTTAAATTTTTTTTGCCTCGCGTTTAGTATTTGAACTTCAGGTGTTCACTTTTTTCGGACAAAATGGATGCAAAAGAAAAGTATTTTCTGGATGCATCATACATTTGTGTACCTAACTTCGATCCATCTTGAAATCAAAATCCTGGAGCTCTTATATATATATCATAGTCAAGAAACGTTAGTCTTTTGTGGGCATATCAACAAACATGTATAGAGCACGAAACTATTAATTAATGAACTGTGTGAAGTACTTGAACTTCTCAGAATGTCTGTTTGAACTTCACTCTATTTTTGATGTGCTGTTTTTTGCCCATAACTCCCAAATCACTTACCAGAACTGCGCAAATGATATACCGATGGAAAGCTGTTGAAAACATGCAACTTTCCTGTGTTGATCAGTTTTTCATACTCGCGACAGTTTTTCAAACGATTTTTTTGAATACATAAAAACGTGTTTCAACGGTATACATGAGAATTTTAAACCATTCATCGGAATGTAGCATATAATATACAGTTGGAAATCTTATGAATAGGAGCAACTTTTTTATATAAATAGGTGTTACAAATTTGTTGCCGTTTGAGAGTAGTTTTAAAAATGGCAAACACGATGTTATTTTTGCCTCTCTATTTTAACATGTAATTGAAGGTCGGAGTCTTGTAATATAATTTTTGAATCATGCAGGGTGGAGCACGTGAACTTCTTGTAAAAAAACTTTTATACTTTTAGTTTTCTATTGTTTTTCTATCATCTGAAATGCATTTTGTATAGTATTTGAACTGCTCACTATTTTCATAATGAACTTCGGCCAAGTTTTTTTATTTGTAATTCCTCACCCATTCCTCGGACTTCCACAAATGAGAAATCATTAGAAACTTGTTGAAAAGACACATACTACGGTTAAAATTTTCTTTTCAAATGACATACACCAATTTATTTTAACCATTTACTTTTTGAATAGAGCATACAATATACCCCTTGGAAAGTTGTTGAATAGAAAAGAAATTTTTTCATGTAGAGTATTTTTTGTTCCAAACTTGTAATGGATTGAGAGAATTATTATAAAACATGAGGCACAACATCATTTTTGTGTTTTTTGAACATGTAAACACACGGTGAACCTCTCTAACAAGAATTTTTGAACTTCTAGCAACAAAAATTTTAGACTTCGTATATTTACCCTTTTTCTCGTATGAAACACACACCGTGTAGTACGTGAACTTCTAGATGTTATCACATTGAACTTCTCTCTGTTTCACTTTAGTCACAGAAAAAAACTGAGTTTTTATAGATATCGAACCGCTCTAACTTTTTTATTTTGAACTTCTTTGTGTTTTTTTAGAAATGTGAAAATTGGAGTTTTTTAGAAACACCGAACTTCTTCGTTATTTTAAATTGAACTTATTGGTTTAATTCTTTAGTAACTAGAAAAATATGTTTTTTGAAATAAATATCAAACTACTCCGCTTTTTCCAATTGAACTTCTTGGTTTTATTCTCTAGTAACGTGAAAACTAGGGTTTTTTCATATACATCGAATTACTCCATTTTTTGAAATTGAACTTCTTGGTTTTATTCCTATGAAAAGAAAAAATAATTGTTAAGTAAACATCGAACAACTTTTTTTGAAATTGAATTTCATACTTCTATTTTGCCTAGAAACAAGAAGAATTTGAGTTTTTTGTACACATCAAACTACTTGAAGTTTTTTTAATTTGAACTTCTTGATTATTTTTAAATTGAATTGCTCTATTTTTAAAATTTGAACTTTCTTGTTTTTTGTAAGAAACTTGATAAATCCATTTTTTGTTCTAATGTTCGAACTAATATCGTTTAAAAAATTAAACTTCTTGCCCTTCACTTTTTAGGTGTAGGATAATTCTACTTTTCTATATAAAATTTGAATGCTAATTTAATTTGAACTTCTTTGTTTTTGACTACCAAGCACAAAACAGAAAATAGCCAACACAAATAGCAAGAGAAAATTATATTTTTTGTAACAAATATTGAACAACTCTACTGTTTTCGTTTGATCATTTTAGTTATCTTTTTCCTATTACAAGAAAATCCTTGTGAGTTTATTTGTACACCCATTACTTTTTCTTTATACTCTCCAATTTATTAAATTTGAACTTTGAGAATTAACATTTTTTCTAGGTGCCATTTACTTAACATTTATTTTATAATTGCTACCAGTGTTATACATGCATGTTAAAGAGCCACGTGAGATAGTACGTAGTACAGTTCAAGACTGAAATTACGAGTGGGCTAAACA
This sequence comes from Triticum dicoccoides, assembly GCF_002162155.2. Lineage (NCBI taxonomy): Eukaryota > Viridiplantae > Streptophyta > Magnoliopsida > Poales > Poaceae > Triticum > Triticum dicoccoides. The sequence goes on from NC_041380.1 coordinate 505,846,942, forward strand.
ATATATAGAACAGAATAAATGCCTCACCCAACTCTTTTCTACAATGGAAGTGACCTTATAATGCAATAACCATCTACGGAGGACGCATAGATCGATGGAAACTCAATTCAGGTAAAAGAACACAGACAAAGAAAAAAGGATCATTAACTTCTTCAGACTAGACTCCTTTTTCACTTCTAATATCTCACACTGTTGGCCTGGCGTGAAGTCACACAAACTGGAATTACTAGCTACTCCTACATACTAAGTAGATAATGCCAGATCCAAGATCCAACTAATAATCCATTCGTGAAGTGCTTATGTAAATGGCAGTTTTCCTTGGTGTCGTTTCTTCTTTGTAGAGATTTACCGCTAGTACTTGTCAACTAGACCAAACATAATAATGTACTGTACTACCCATAGGACAACAGAGCAATGGAAATTCAGATATGTCAGAAGATTCAGTTCAACAACTTTAGTTCAGGAAAAGCATCGTTCTTGGTGCTAGTATAGGGCGTGCAGACCCTGCATGCTTCAGTCGTTGGGACTGCAAGGAGCACTGACCGCATCAGTGCTATGAGACCCATAGACCGGAACTTGGGGAGGAGGCACGGGATCTCCGTCGGGAGCAGCTGCAGGGGAAGAAGCACGGAGCTGGGACCAACAAAGTGGCCACGGCACGCTGGGCAGGGTAAGGCGGAGCGACGACAGATGGGACCGGTGTGCTGGCAGCTGGATCTAGGCGCTCCTACTTGGATTCCCGACTAACCTAGCGCAGCAGCCGCACACTCCGTCCCTCGGGGTAAATAGGTATCCAAGGACCTAGGCATGGCCTGCACCGCCTATTATCCGGGCAAGGTGGCAATGCGGCGATGAACGGCCTGGGTGGGTGACGTTGGACGGCCTCAGGAGGAGAACGACACGCGGCCGCCGGAGAAGAAGGCTGGGCCACGACGGTGGTGCCGGAGGACAGTGGGGTGGCTGCTCGAGACTGTCGCGTTGGTTGATCGATCTCAGGGCGCAGGCGACCTGGTGGTCGGTTTCTGGTTGGGGTGGCGGCGTGGCCGCCGGATCTCGAGGTGGAGGCGGAGTGGAGGCATGATCCTAAGGCGGCGGCGGGTAGTGGGGTTGGGTAACCATCGCGGCGGCAGGATTTGGGGCGAC
>NC_041380.1:505848491-505902317 GCF_002162155.2 Triticum dicoccoides
GGTTATTCTTCACCCCCCTCTATTTTACCATCAATGCACCGTAATTTTACGTTCCGTAAGTTTTGTCTTATTTCCGATGGGAAAAGGGACCGTAAGAAAATATGTAATCTCCGTAAAAAATAATTTATGTTATGTAAAATTACAAACATAAAAACATAGTCTAAAATAAACACAAACTGCAAATTTTCTTGTCTTATGACCTATATTTTTTATTTTCTTATGTCAAATTTTACGTAGTGAACCAATAGAAATGTTACTGTTTGAATTCCAAACGTAATTTAATTATGAAATGATTGTAAGATTACTTCGGATGAAGAATAACTTATTCTACACCCCGAGTGATGAATAGTATATATATAGATATAAACACTATTCTGATCACGGGATCAGAATAATATTCTGATCACAACCTGAACTGCCTGAGTAACGCGTCTGAATTTCCCCCTATACGAACCCGACCTTCGGGTTATCTTCGCAACCGTGGCTTCCCCCGCGAATTATTCTTGTTAGTCGTGTTCTATATGATGTTAGTGTAATATAGAAACATTTTTAGCAACTAAATACCGGTTTTAAATAGGAATCTCGCTCATTGGCGGATTTTGCTCTCAGGTTGTGATGAAATTGCGTTTTTTTGCAGTTTTACTGCCCGAGTTGTTCGACTTGAACTTCTCCTAGTGCTAGGTTGAACTTCCGCCAACATTACCCAAATGGGGCTTGCGATATATCGTTTGAAAGCTATGGACACCAGTATCATGACCCAAGTTAAATTTTTGGCAAAATGTAAGCGGTTTAAGAGCAGTTTTGAAAATCATTTTTTTCATACAAAAAACGTGAATCGTATTTTCGATCGCATTTCTAAACTGTTTATCGGAATGAGGCAAATGGCGTTGGAAAACTGCTACAAAACCGCTCCTTCCCCATATTGAAAGTTTTTTCTAATTTCCTATGGTTAAAGAGTAATTTGGAAAATCGTTAAATTTCGTAAACCGAACAGTCGAGTTCGTATTTGCGATGTCATTTCTAAATGGCTAATCCAATTGAGGCAAGTGATATGGCGTTGGAAAGCTTATGAAAATGCGCTACTTTCTCGTGTTGAAAGTTTTTTCTAATTTTGAATGGTTTAAAAGTAGTTTAGAAAGCGGTCCAAGTCCCACCGAGTTCGTATTTTCAAGCTAATGTTTTAACAGTACGACCGAATGCAGCAAATGATATGGCGTTGGAAATCTCGAGGAAATGCGAAACTTTTTGGTATATATTATTTCTCTCAATTCCTTACTGTTTTAAGTCAATTTTGAAAATGGCTAAAAACATATTTTAGCCGTAATTTCTACAAACTTTATCGGAATGGGGTAAATAATATACCATTGAAAAGCTACAGAAAATGCGAAACTTTTTCGTATTGATGGTTTTCTCTGATTTCGAGCTATTTTCAAGTAATTTTGAAAACGACAAGATCATTCGTTCTGCCTTTATCGCGAAACAGATTCTTCCAAAATGCACTGCGTGAAGACTTAAACTTCTCGGTATGTCTACTTGAACTTCACTCTTTTTTCACGTGCTTTTTTGCTCGTAGCTCTCCATCCACTGCTCGTAGCTCTCCATCCACTCACCGGGAATTGAGCAAGTGATATACCGATGGAAAGCTGCTGTAAACACACAACTTTCCCGTGTTGATCATTTTTGCATACTCGTGACAATTTTAAAAGTTTTTCATCTGAAATTTATTCAGCGTAGTAGTTGAACTTCCTGCTGTTTTAATGTTGAACTTCTGTGACGTTATTCTCGTTTGTAATTTTCTCATCCATTCGTGAGTGTTACACAAATTATATTCCTTTTGTACAAACCTCTATCACAATATTTTTTTTTAACTTTCTCCGACCGACGACTTGAACTTATAACAAAAAAATTGGCCCTTGCCTTTTAATTCATTTTTCTCATAATAAACACACACCATGTAGTAAATAATTTTTTCCATTTTTATACTTTGATATTTTTATTTATTTTTTTGAAATCAAACTGCTCTCTAACTGAACTTCTTTGTGGATTGAGAGAATTATTTTAAAATGCAAAAAAAAAACAATTTCTTTGTTGTGTTTTCGAACATGGAACTATAAGGTGAGCATTTCTCGCAAGAATTTTTGAACTTCCCCGGAAAGAGCACATGAACTTCTCTCAACAAACCTTTTAAGCTTTTATTTTTCTATACATTTTATTCTCACCCGAATTGCATTCTTTGCAGTACTTGAACTTCTCGTTGTTTTCACTATGAACTTCTGTCGCATTTTCATGTATACGTCAATTGAAGGTCGGACGTCATTTTCTGCCATTTTAAAACAAGTAATTGAAGGTCGACCGTCCTGCAATATAAATTCTAAACCGTGCACGGAGGAGCACGTGAACTTCTTGCAACAAACCTTTAAGCTTTTTATTTTCTATTCTTATCTGAAATGCATTCCGTGTAGTAGTTGAACTTCCCGTTGTTTTCACGTTGAACTTCTGTCACGTATTTTTGTTCAACCTCTTTAATAAGATTTTTTTGAACTTTCTCGGGCCAAGCACTTGAACTTCTAGTAACAAAAGTTTTAGCCTTTGCTTTTTTCATTCTTTTTAATACAAAATGCACAATATGTAGTACGTGAACTTCTGGCGGTTATCAATCTGAACTTCTCTCGGTTACGTGAAAATATCTAAGTTTTTTATAGACATTGAGCCGCTCTACCTTTTTTATTTGAACTTCATTGTGTATTTTTAGAAATGTGAAAATTGGAGTTTTTAAGAAACATCAAACTTCTTCGTTATTTTGAATTAAACTTATTGGTTTAATTCTTCGGTAACGGGAAAATTCCAATTTTTTCAAGTAAATATCAAACTGCTACACTTTTTCCAATTGAACTTCTTGTTTTTCTTCTCTAGTAACGAGAAAACATAAGTTTTTTATATACATTGAACTCCTCCGTTTTAAAAAATTGAACTTCTTGGTTTTAATTTTTAGTATTGAGGAAAATCTGAGTTTCTATAAACATCAAACTTCTTCATTTTTTGTAATTAGGACTTATTGGTGGTATTCATTAGTAATGGGAAAAGAGCTAGTTATGTAATAAATATCGAATTGCTTAATTATTTAAATTTTAACTTCTAAGTATTTTTTTAAGAGAGAAAATCTATTTTTTACAAACATTAAACTTCTCCATTATTTAAATTTGAACCTCTAGTTTTTAGTAGGAACAAGGAAATCCATTTCTCTATAATTTTTGAGATGCTATAGTTTTTAAAAAAATTGGCCTTCTTGGTTATTCTTTAGTAACAAGGAAAATCCTAATTTAGTAATAGATATCGAACCGCTTCATTGTTTAAATTTGAAAATTTTTAGTTATTTTTTTTGAACTTCTAGGGGTATTGCTAGAAATGGAGAAAATCTATTTTTATATTAATTACTTGAACTACTCTATTATATGTATTTGAACTTCTTGGTTTTATATTTAAAAAGGAAAAGAAAATCATTTTTATAAACACCAAACCATTTTGTTATTTTTACTTGAACCTCTTGGTTCTTTTAGTTTGAGCTTCTAGTTTTTAAAAAATGGGGAAAATCTATTTTAACCTTTTCTAGTTGCTCCTTTATTTTAATTTGAACTTCTTCGTTTTATTCTTTAGTAACGAGAAAAAACTAACTTTTTAAAAACTTCAAACTTCTCTGTATTTTTTAGTTTCTTCTTAGTTTTATTCATATAAAAGTTAAAAAAAATAAACATAAACACATTTTTTAATATTGCATTTCATACTTCTATTTTTCCTAGAAACGGGGAGAATTTGAGGTTTTTGTATACAATAAACTATCGTGTTTTTTATTTTGATCTTCTTCGAACTCTCTAATTAATTATATTTGAACTTCCAGAGTTATTTTAGTCTTGGTGCATCTTTTGTTTTCTTCTTTTGTTTTTCACGATGTAATTATGTTTGTGCTCTGTTTTCTCCTTTTTTTTGGATTTGTCTATGTTGTGATTTTTGAACTTGCTCGAGACTTCCCTGTATTTTGTAGTTTTTTTAACCGAAACCAACATACTAAAAACACTTTTTTTTGCGTCAACTCATACTATTAAACTTCAAGAAAAAGTAGAAAACAAGAAAGTAGACAACATGATGTACAGATGGGGGCCATTTGTTTTCTTCTTTTGTATTTCACGGTGTAATTATGTTTGTGCTCTATTTTCTCCTTTTTTGGATTTATCTATGTTGTGATTTTTGACCTTGCTCGGGGCTTCCCTGTATTTTGTAGTTTTTTTAACCAAAACCAACATACTAAAAACACTTTTTTGCGTCAACTCATACTATTAAACTTCAAGAAAAAGTACAAAACAAGAAAGTAGACAACATGATGTACAAATGGGGGCCAAATAAACTAACGATGTGATTCCCTTCTTATGCTCACTGAATTTCACATGTACAAATGGACTTAACTTCACTGTTTGACCTTCATCATACACCTCGTACATCCAGCCCAAAATCAAAATGAAAACCATGCCTCTCCAAACACAACATGTACATAGACAGAGCTATAGATGTTCCTTTACAACTATTTCTGAACTTCTAGGGCCAATGCATTTTTTCTGTAGTAGATGCACAACAACTATAGAAGAGAGATTTTTTTGCTGGATGGACAGAGAAGTTCAACGACGCGGCAGAGGAGGAAGCCCCGGCAGAGGAGGACATTGGCTGGAAGTGTCCTGACCAGAAGCAACACTGCATCTCAGCAACACCGATTCTCACGAAGGATGGCCATCTTCCTAAAGTCAGACCGTCTTCCGAATGGCGACACCCCTGTCCCATGCACCTCATGTGTGACCTTCTCCCCTGCCATGTGTTGAACTTCTTCCTCCCGCTGTTCATGTGGGTAGCGAGCATCAGAGCGACACGGAGGATCCTGGAGACACAAACTTTTGAGCATAAATGAGAGAAAAAAGCACCAAATAGTAGGGGACTGCTGCTACTAAACCAAATACGAAAGGCTCCAGCCACAACATATTTGAAATACCATAAACATACATGATTTTGAAAATAATATATACATGTCGTTCTATGATTTAGTTCATGTGTGCACAAACATTATTTCAAAAGAAGAGAATGTGCCATTGTACTAATCTAGAATCAAAATTATGTGTGAAAATAATAACTGAAACATAACAAGAAGGTGCTCGATCTATCCACAGCAACACAAAGTCTCCAAGATATTTGCAAAACTGAAACATAACAAGAAGGTGCTTGATTACCCGCCGTAGGGCTCTTTCTTGATCCAAGCGAGGGTGGAAGAACACATGGTACACGAATGATATTGGTTTGGAAGCAGAGAGGTCCCAATCACCTTACCTTGGTAAATGTCCACGGCTACGATGTGCTTCAGCTCATCGATGGTGATGTACATGCTCTCGGCGTTTGAGTGTGTGTGATGACGGCTGGACACACACATTGTGCCTATCCATCCGCTGCTTTTTTCCAGAAATGATGGTACACCTAATAATCAACTGATTATGTAGTGGCGCCATATCAATCAGAAAGTAAGATGTTTCAGGATGTGTGCACACGCATGACAACTCGACATGACAGTGGATGATGAGTTGCACTAGCATTAATCAAGTAGGCAAACTTTTTCATTTCACAAACTGTGTTTTTTTGTTTTCCTTTTTTGAACTTCCAATTTTTTATCATTGAACTTCATGTGCTTTGCACGCACACCTCTCACACATAGAGCACATATGCAGAACCCACGCACACCACGCACACAGAAAGAGAGAACCAACGAATGCTATACACATTAGAAATTGTTCATAACAAACAGCCATAGCCTGCATTAGCCTCAACAACCGCAGGTGGAAATTCAGAGAAAAATCCACCGTTGTTCTCCTTCCCTATCGGTAGCAGCAGAATTGCACATCATTTTTCGTTTTCTCCTCTTAGCCTTTAGACGAACACCTGCACAGCAGAAGAAATTGATTAGTCAATGGAGGAGCAAGCAATTTGGAGAAGAGAGACGGGGTACGAAGCATAGGCCAAAAAAATATTCTTTTTGACCTTGACAGCCGGCGTGACTCAAAGCTCACCATGCTGCAGTTCGAATACAATTGTGGAGGAGGGATTGAGCGTGGGTCCTCTGTGGCGGCGCTCTATGGGGGAGATGCTGGGTCACGACGGGCGGTGGATGGCGATGGTCGCCAGGATCCAGGAAAGGTCCACTGGCGTTGGCCGCATCTAGAGAGCGGGCAGGGCGCCGCGACGGAAGGTGAGATGGTGGTGGCTAGCAGTGCGCATGGAGTTGACATCCCACGGAGTAGCCAGGTGACGGTGGTTGGCGCCGGTGGTTGTCGGCAGCGCGCTTGGAGGGAGGGCGGTTGCCGCGGTTGAAGCAGGGGGGGAGGTGGCTTCCATGGTTGAAGCAGGGGGTGGTGCGGCAGTTGGATCCTGGTGGGGACGACCATAGGATCGAAAGTATGTCTAGAGGGGGGGTGATTAGACTACTTGACCAAATAAAAATCTAGCCTTTTCCCAATTTTAGTTCTTGGCAGATTTTAGCTCTCTTAGCACAAGTCAAGCAATCTCCACACAATTCAAGCAAGCATGCAAAAGAGTATATGAGCAGCGGAAAGTAAAGCATGCAACTTGCAAGAATGTAAAGGGAAGGGTTTGGAGGATTCAAACGCAATTGGAGACACGAATGTTTTTGTCGTGGTTTCGATAGGTGGTGCTATCGTACATCCACGTTGATGGAGACTTCAACCCATGGAGGGTAACAGTTGCACGAGTCCACGGAGGGCTCCACCCACGAAGGGTCCACGAAGAAGCAACCTTGTCTATTCCATCATGGCCATCGCCCACGAAGGACTTGCCTCACTAGCTGTAGATCTTCACGAAGTAGGCGATCTCCTTGCCCTTACAAACTCCTTGGTTCAACTCCATAATCTTGTCGGAGGCTCCCAAGTGACACCTAGCCAATCTAGGAGACACCACTCTCCAAGAAGTAACAAATGGTGTGTTGATGATGAACTCCCTGCTCTTGTGCTTCAAATGATAGTCTCACCAACACTCAAATCTCTCTCATAGGATTTGGATTTGGTGGAAAGAAGATTTGAGTGGAAAGCAACTTGGGGAAGGCTAGAGATCAAGATTCATATGGTTGGAATGGAATATCTTGATGTCAACACAAGTGTAGGTGGTTCTCTCTCAAAAAATGTGTATTGGAAGTGTAGGTATGTTCTGATGGCTCTCTCAATGAATGAAGAGTGGGTGGAGGGGTATATATAGCCCCCACACAAAATCTAACCATTACACACAATTTGCCAAACTTGGTGGGACCAAATGGTTAAACTCGGTCGGACCGATTCAGCAAATCTAGTGACCGTTAGGATTTTCGGTGGGACTGAGATGCAACTCGGTAGGACCGATATGGTTAGGGCTAGGGCATAACGTATTCTCGGTGTGACCGATTACACAAACTCGATGGGACCGATTTTGGTAATGAGCTAACCAGAGAGTTGGTCAGGTAAACTCGATGGGACCGATTCGCTCATCTCGGTGAGACCGAAATGTTACAAAAGGGAAACAAAGAGTTTACATTGCAATCTCGGTGGGACCAATCGCTCATCCCGGTAAGACCGAAACGTTACGAAGGGAAACAGAGAGATTACAATCCCATCTCGGTGAGACCGATTTGCCTAGGGTTTGTGGCAGTGGCTATGACATTTGAAACTCGGTGGCGCCGGATAGAAAAAATCTGTGGGGCCGAGTTTGACTTTTGGTTTAGGTCATATGTGGATGTGGGAAGGTAGTTGAGGATTTTGGAGCATATCACTAAGCATTTTGAGCAAGTAAGCCATTAGGCAACACCTCATCCCTCCTTGATAGTATTGGCTTTTCCTATTGACTCAAGGTGATCTTGGATCACTAAAATATAAAATGTAGAGTCTTGAGCTTCAAGCTTGAGCCAAACTTGTTGTCCTTAGAATTTTGAGGGATCCACTTTCCTCATCCATGCCATGCCATTCATTGAGCTTTTCCTGAAATATTAATCTTGGAATAATGTTAGCTCAATGAGCTATATGTTGTTAGGAATTACCAAAACCACCCAGGGATAGTTGCACTTTCAATCTCCCCCTTTTTGGTAATTGATGACAACATATAGATCAAAGCTTCGACAAATGATAATAGGAGTGAAAGATATTGTCGCTTTGAGAAGTATGTGAAAAGCAAGAGCTCCCCCTGAATTTGTGCATATCTTAAGATTTTCTTTGGACTGCAAATGCACAATGAGTTAGGATCATGGGTTACTTTTCCATGTCACATACATCTTGGTGGAGCGCTCAAAATAATAAAGATTGAATACATGCACTCATCACCAAGCAAAGTGAATGATCATATAAGGATAAGTAAGATAATATCATCTAACAAGCATAAGTGTAGCTTATGATCAACCACATGATCATCAATGTCTCACAGATAATAGAATAGTATCTCAAGCAATCAAAAGTAAACAAAGTTCAACCACCAAAGCAAGAGAGAATAAAAAGCAACGCTCTCTCTCAAAGCCTATGATCTATACATGTTTCTCCCCCTTTGGCAACAAGTTACCAAAAAGTTCATAGAAAATGCATAGCACTAAAACGTCTCTCAAGCTTGGTCTTCAGGTGGTGGCGTAGAGATGGCTCCTTGGACGAAGACTTCAGTTGATGTGGATGGAGCTGAAGGAGTTGGTGCTGGAGCTGGTTGCGCTGAAGTTGTAGCTGGTGCAGATGAAGTGGCTCTAGTGTCTAGAACAGGCACTGCAGCAGACCTCTGAGCTCTAGGCACTCTGGTAAATGCATCAGTGGTTGTCTTGCCCTTCCTCTCCTGCATATCATATTGAAGTTGCTCCACAACAGACTGAATCTCATTTACCTTCACATCCAAATCATAGAATTTTTGCTCCATGATTCTTTCCAAGCTCTCCTGGTTTTGAGTCAGGGTGGCCAGTCGCTTCTCAATCCTCAGAGTGGATGCAATCAGGTAGCCAAGCTGATCTTGCTTGCTTTTTAGAAGATACTGAGATGCCTCCTCCTGGGTTGGCATCTTTGCAACTTTTTTTGTTTTTGCCTTCTCTCTCTTGGCTTGTGCTTGTACTCAGGATGGTTCATCTTCATCCATAACCAATTGGTTGTCCTCAAAGTCAGGATAGAGAACAAAGCGTTCCTTATCCAACAAATATTTTTCTGTGCCCATCTTTGAGTTAATAAACTCCTGAATTTGTGGGGCATATCCACAACTTCTCTTTTGGTCTGCCGCTGTCCTCTGATAGTCTCAACCATGAGGCTCATGACATTGAATTTCTATGGCACATCAAATATGTGTAGCAAATTAATTGCATGCCCTCTGATCATGTTGTGGTCACCTGACTTGGGCAAAAGAGTGTGCCTTAGGATCCAGTTGATCGTTGGCAGTCCTGACAGAAGAAAATGGACTAATCCAAAGTTGAAAGTCTCAAGTGCTTTGTCTGGGATCTCCTTGTACATCTGTGACATAGAATTGTGATCCATCTTTTTCTTGGCATAAACATCCAAGTCATCGTCACTTTCCTTTGGGGCATTGATCAGATTGGCCCATTCCTCAATAGTTGAGTGATATCTCGTTCCTTCAGACATCCAAACTATTCTGCCATATGGATAGAAATGTGTTGTGGAGTAGAATTTCATAATGAGCTCATCATTCCAGTTTGTGAGCTTTTACCCAACGAAGTCTGCAAATCCACATGCACTGAAGCTGTCATACACTCCAGGATAGTGTTCTTCATTCTCCTTCATGTAGGTCCAGTCGACCCACCTCATATCACACACTATAGGCTTCTTGTCCAACAAGATCGTCTCATAGAAATCCCGTTGTTCCTTTGTGTGGAACCTGTAATCAATAGGAGTCCTTCTCCTGGTGGCATATGGATCTGACTCTCTCCATAGCCTCAACCCTGAGTCTCTCCTGATCTTCATGTTCTCAGCCACAGGATGAGCATAATTGTGGTCTGGAATCTTGGGTTTGAGCTTCCTCAGGACTTGTCCTTCATCATCTTCATCAGCAGCAACTTCAGGCACTGGGGCATTGTTCTTCTCAGCAGCTGGTATACTCCTGGTATTCCTCTTAGGTGCACTCTTGGGTTTGGAGGCTGCTTTGGGTGCTTCTTTGGGCTTTGATGTTGCAGCCCCTGACTTTATATCATCACCCATCAGATTTTGTGCCTTGGGTGCTGGTGCAACAACCTCTTCTTCCTCTTGATCTTCAGAATCTCTCATGATTGAGGATCTCCCAAGCACTCTAGCAGTGGTCTTTTTGATCCTCTCCTTCCTCTTCTTCCCTTCTGCAGCAGCCTCTATGGGTTCAGATCCCAAAGGGACTTGAGTAGATGCTCTGGCCTTAGACATTGGAATTCTCTTTGCAGGAACCTTTTGCTTCATACCTGGCTTGGTGGCAGCAGCAGCAAGGTTGTCAGAATCGCGATTCTTTTATACGATTCTACGACTTTACGATCCAAACTAATCTCTATGATTCTACGATTTTAGTTCTTAGAATCTATGTTTCTACGATCCTGATAGTGGAGATTCTATGATTTGTGATCCTACCATCAAAGCTCCGATCCGATTCAAAATCGCGATTCTGACAACCTTGAGCAGCAGTGTTATATTCCTTCTTAACCACTTTCTTCTTGGAAGTGGCCTCATCCTCAACTGCCACATAGTCTTCATCCTCAGATTCAGAGGTCTTCTTCTTTCTGGCCCTGGTGGCAGCTTTGGGTAAGTTGCTTGGGGTGCTCCTGCTACCATCATCTGAACTGCTAGAGGGACTAGTGCCCTCACTCATGTGAACCTGCTCCTCTGACCTGTTCTGGCTTTCACTCTGATCAGACATATTGCAAACATTGACAGCAGACCCTGTGAATAGATATAGATGAGATAGAGTGGATGAGCATCACAAAATGCAAAGGTTTTTGCAAAAGAATGAGTCAAAAACTTAGTTTTAGTTTTCCACAGAAAGCATTTCGGATCAACCGATTTGTAAACTCGGTGATACCGAAGTAGCTGTTGGAACCTAAACTAGTGAACTCGGTCAGACCGAGTCACAGTTCAGTGGCACCGAGACTGCTAGGGTTTCACAAAGTCCTGAACTCGGTCACACTGATTTGCAATTCTCGGTCAGACCGAAAATTACATGTGCAATGGCCTGAGCCAAATCAGTGGTACTGAGTTCCACAACTCGGTGGGTCCAAGATGGTTTCGGCGGAAACCTAACCCTAAATTTTCAATTCACGACTAAACTACAGAGTGTTTTGACTGGATAAGAATGATCTCAATTGTGGCAAGATACATGGCGAACACAATGTGCTAGGAATCAGATAGGGATAGCACAGTGATCGAGTTCATACCCTAATTCGGTGATGAACTCGCTACGGCGGCAACGGTGGGAATGATTTCTGTTGACGGCGGCAGAGACCAGCGGCAGGAGGCGGCTGGCGACGAGGAAGACGATCCGGAGACCCTGGAGGCAGAGCGGGCTAAGCACGGGTCGAGGAGGTTCGGAAAGTTTTCCAAACTCTGACCCGTGGGTATATATAGCCCGACCCTGTCGGTGTGACCGAGTGGAACAACTCGGTGGCACCGAGATTCATAACTGCAATCAGTTACTGAAACTCGGTGTGACCGAAAGGTTCAAATCGGTTGCACCGAGATTGAAAACCTAGATCGACTTAGTGATCTCGGTATGACCGAAATGGATGAATCGGTCAGACCAAAACACACAAGGAAGTTTTGGAAGTTTAAGTCTATGACGAATCGGGCACTCTGAGCGCTCCTCACACAGAGTGGTTCGAATCTGACTTGATCAAATTTTGTGATGTAGCATGAATAGAGTTTGAGACGAGAAAAGCATAGATAGCTAGAGAGGGTTCTTAGGCATTCTTGTCCATCCACTTGGCAAAAGAAAAGAAAACCAATCAATCAAAACAACAAGTGGATGTACTCGAATGAGTAAAATATGCAATCAACATGCTCACACAATAAAATGGCAATTGAAATATGTGGCAAAGCATGCACAACCAATTCTAGCATCTATCAAACAATTTGCGATAACTAGGTCATCTATATATGAGTATATTGACTTAGGAGTCAAATGAGAACATTCGATCATAGGTCATACTCATCGTTTAAGAACAAGTGGGGTTACCACTTTTACATAAAGCATTGTTGTGTTCACACCATTAGAGTTGCTTTAGCTCAATTCTTAGAGTAAAGCTCCCCCTAGATGTGAGATCCCCCCTAAGAGGGATGAACTAACCTTGGGTTTTGTCGATGATGACTTCATGTAGATGTTGAAGATGTGGATGCTCATTGTTGATGTAGATCATTTGAAGATATCCATTGGAGTGAGTTGCACTTTCAATACCTACAAGGGTTAGTCCCACAAGGAACAAACAAGGATATCCATAGACATAAAGTGATGCACACACAAGATGATGTCTATGAAAGCTTTTAGGTTACCTTGTCCCTTGTCTTACCAACAAGAGGGTTTGTGACTCCTTGAACTAGTGCAAGATGTGGAAGTTGATTGCACTTGTTCTTGCCAAGATGATAAGAGTGAAGTATGTTGGTGGAGTCACCCTCAAGAACTCTCTAGTTCTTCTTCGGGATCCACACCATTTTGATGGGAATCCTCGGTGTTGTAGTTGTACTTGATGAAGTGGAACTTGAAGTAGTCTTGGGAACCCACTTGACCAAGGCCTTAGGAGCTTCTTCAAATGCATCAATTTCCTCTTGAAGCTTGTCCTTGCCTTTTTGCTTGTGGTCTTGTGGTGGAAGATCATCTTGAGCTTGTGTCCCTTTAAAAGAAGTAGGATCATACTTCTCTTGTTGAGGAACAAACTTCGTCTTGGGGTATTGATCTTCTTCCCACTCAACTCCATTGGCATTGAACTTTCGTTCAAAACCAACACCTTGATTCTTCCGGTGCCTTCCTTGCTTGCGTACAATTTCCTCGAATTGCTTACTTCCGGCAAGGCTCTTGTAAACACCTTTCTCTATAATTCCCTTCAATAAGCTATTTTCTTGCTCAAGTGTAACTTGGCTAAGAGAATCATTAGTGGAATCAAGAGAACTACTAGAAGCAACAATGTTGGATTTAGCATGATTATTGTTACTACTAGAGGAAGAATCTTTCTTGTTCTTGTTACTAGACTTGACTTGAGGCATGTAAGTGGATAAGAGTAAACGCTTGGCAATGTAAGAAGAACTTTTCTTACGAAGATCATCATTGATTGCTTTTAAGAACTCATGCTCTTGCTCAAGGCTGAGCTTTTCAAAGCATAATTTCACACGAGTCCTTAAAAGTTCTCGATGATCTCCTAAGATAGTTTCATGAGCTAACTTAAGAGTGTTTAGTTCTTTAGTTAGAGACTCAATCTTCTCCTTATCATTGTCATTCATTTTATCTTGATTAGCATGATTAATTGACGTTTCATCACAGTATTCATCACTAGAGTTGTCAACAAGTAAATCATCATCACCTAACAAGTCATCTTCATCACTATTGAAATCAACATACCCGGGGTGTGATACCTTTGGGCCTTTAGCCATGAAACATGTTCCAACTCCTTCATTTGGTGAGTCAAATATGTCATAGTAGTTGGTTGTCACAAGTGCTAGACCGGCAACACCTTCATCTTGAGTATATTCGGAGTCGGAGTGATAGCTTCTCCCGGAGTGGTTGTCGGAGTCGGAGCCAGAGCCGGATACCCATTCACCAACATGAGCTTGATGTCTTTGTTTTGTGTAGCTCCTTGATGACTTGTCCTTTCTTTCCGAATCCTTGCTTCTCCGTGAGGGTCTTCGTTCATAACGATCATCTCTACTCCTTCTTTCTCTAGATGGTGATTCTTCTCTTCTACTTCTTCTCTTGGGAGAATCTTCTCTTCTCTTGTAGGGGGCCGTACACTCATTGGAATAGTGTCCGGGCCTTCCACAATTGTAGCAATTTCGCTCTCGACTAGAAGATCTTTGGTCATTGTAGGACCTTGACTTGGAGCTTCTCTCTTTGCTTCTACTCTTGTAGAACTTGTTGAAGTTCTTCACCATTAAGCTCAATTCTCCATTGAAGGTTTGTTTCTCACTCGATGATGTGGGGGCTTCACATGAGGCTTTGTAAGCACCACTTGATTTTTTGTGAAGTTCCTCTTTATCCTTGAGTGACATCTCATGAGCAACAATTCTTCCGATGACTTCCGTTGGCTTGAGATCTTTGTAATTTGGCATCATTTGGATCAATGTGCACACGGTATCATATTTTCCATCCAAGGCTCTTAGGATATTCTTGATGATGAATCTATCGGTCATCTCTTCACTCCCTAAGCCGGCAATCTCATTTGTGATAAGAGCTAGCCTAGAGTACATTTCAGCAACACCTTCACCATCCTTCATTTTGAACTTGTCAAGTTGACTTTGAAGCACATCCAATTTGGATTCCTTGACAGAGTCGGTACCTTCGTGCATATCAATCAAAGTATCCCAAATTTCCTTTGCATTCTCAAGACGGCTGATTTTGTTGAATTCTTCGGGGCACAATCTATTGAAGAGGATATCACAAGCTTGAGTGTTGTATTGCAGCATTTTCAACTCTTCCGCGGTGGCTTCACGGTTCGGTTCTTTCCCGTCAAAGAATTCACCTTGCAAGCCAATACACACAATAGACCAAACGGCGGGGTTATGTCCAAGAATATGCATTTTCATCTTATGCTTCCAACTAGCAAAATTAGTGCCATCAAAGTAAGGACCTCTACGGTGATAATTTCCCTCGCTAGACGCCATACTCTCCTAGGTTGTGAAACCAAGGCTATGACCGCCAAAAGCTATGGAAATCAAAGCAAATGGAGACCAAAGCTCTGATACCACTTGTAGGATCAAAAGTATGTCTAGAGGGGGGGGGGTGATTAGACTACTTGACCAAATAAAAATCTAGCCTTTTCCCAATTTTAGTTCTTGGCAGATTTTAGCTCTCTTAGCACAAGTCAAGCAATCTCCACACAATTCAAGCAAGCATGCAAAAGAGTATATGAGCAGCGGAAAGTAAAGCATGCAACTTGCAAGAATGTAAAGGGAAGGGTTTGGAGGATTCAAACGCAATTGGAGACATAGATTTTTTTTGTTGTGGTTCCGATAGGTGGTGCTATCATACATCCACGTTGATGGAGACTTCAACCCATGGAGGGTAACGGTTGCACGAGTCCACGGAGGGCTCCACCCACGAAGGGTCCACGAAGAAGCAACCTTGTCTATTCCATCACGGCCGTCGCCCACGAAGGACTTGCCTCACTAGCGGTAGATCTTCACGAAGTAGGCGATCTCCTTGCCCTTACAAACTCCTTGGTTCAACTCCATAATCTTGTCGGAGGCTCCCAAGTGACACCTAGCCAATCTAGGAGACACCACTCTCCAAGAAGTAAAAAATGGTGTGTGGATGATGAACTCCTTGCTCTTGTGCTTCAAATGATAGTCTCCCCAACACTCAACTCTCTCTCACAGGATTTGGATTTGGTGGAAAGAAGATTTGAGTGGAAAGCAACTTGGGGAAGGCTAGAGATCAAGATTCATATGGTTGGAATGGAATATCTTGACCTCAACACAAGTGTAGGTGGTTCTCTCTCAGAAAATGTGTATTGGAAGTGTAGGTATGTTCTGATGGCTCTCTCAACGAATGAAGAGTGGGTGGAGGGGTATATATAGCCTCCACACAAAATCTAACCGTTACACACAATTTGCCAAAC
Source organism: Triticum dicoccoides (assembly GCF_002162155.2). Classification (NCBI taxonomy): domain Eukaryota; kingdom Viridiplantae; phylum Streptophyta; class Magnoliopsida; order Poales; family Poaceae; genus Triticum; species Triticum dicoccoides. The sequence goes on from NC_041380.1 coordinate 505,864,306, forward strand.
TCGGTGGGACCGAATGGTTAAACTCGGTCGGACCAATTCAGCAAACCAAGTGACCATTAGGATTTTCGATGGGACTGAGATGCAACTCGGTAGGACCGATATGGTTAAGGTTAGGGCATAACGTAATCTCGGTGTGACCGATTACACAAACTCGGTGGGACCGATTTTGGTAGTAAGCTAACCAGAGAGTTGGTCAGGTAAACTCGGTGGGACCGATTCACTCATCTCGGTGAGACCGAAATGTTACAAAAGGGAAACAGAGAGTTTACATTGCAATCTCGGTGGGACCGATCGCTCATCTCGGTAAGACCGAAACATTACGAAGGGAAACAGAGAGATTACAATCCCATCTCGGTGAGACCGAGATCCCTATCGGTGAGACCGATTTGCCTAGGATTTGTGGCAGTGGCTATGACATTTGAAACTCGGTGGCGCTGGATAGAAAGAATCGGTGGGGCTGAGTTTGACTTTTGGTTTAGGTCATATGTGGATGTGGGAAGGCAGTTGAGGATTTTGGAGCATATCACTAAGCATTTTGAGGAAGTAAGCCATTAAGCAACACCTCATCCCTCCTTGATAGTATTGGCTTTTCCTATAGACTCAATGTGATCTTGGATCACTAAAATATAAAATGTAGAGTCTTGAGCTTCAAGCTTGAGCCAAACTTTTTGTCCTTAGAATTTTGAGGGATCCACTTTCCTCATCCATGCCATGCCATTCATTGAGCTTTTCCTGAAATATTAATCTTGGAATAATGTTAGCTCAATGAGCTATATGTTGTTAGGAATTACCAAAACCACCCAGGGATAGTTGCACTTTCAACGACAGTGGCGCGAGATCCTGGTCGGGGGCGGCGCGCGTCACCGGCGCCGTTGGGGGTGGGTTGGGGGGCGCCAATGCGCTGGGTGGCTGCGGGAGGGAGGCGCCGCGTGGGGTGGGCCGGTGGGTAATGTGGGGGTGGATTGGGTGGGAGGGATGTGGGTTGAGTTTTTTTTCTTGGGCTACAGTTTTGGTGGTTTCGGGAGTTCGGGAACGGGCCTATATAGGGCCGATCGTGATCATAATAACTCAGAATATATATGTTTATTAGTGTAGAATTTGGGGATATGCCTAGTGTGCAGTAATGGATATGCTTAATTACTGTGGAATGTGATCAATATGCTCTTACCTAGTGTGTAGTAATGTGATATGCTTACTATATAATGTGTTGTGATTATATATGCTTAGTGTAGAATTTGAAGATATGCTTAGTGTGTAGTAATGTGTGATATGCTTAATTAATTAGCTAGTGTGTAGTAATGTGACATGCTCATTTACCATATTTGGTTTTTTCTTCAGAAATTACCTAAGAGGCTAAGTGAGAGTTGTGGCATCGAGCTGGATGAAGTAGGCATTGCTGGACTACGCCTTACCGCAAGGGGCCCCATCACGAATTGTGCTTACACACTGGACACGGACGGTCGCACTGTGTTCAGCGCCACAGGATGGAACAATTTCCTTGCTGGAAAGAATCTCCAGATTGGACAAGCCATCTTAGTCACCATCAGGAACACCCGGCGCCATGGCTTGAGGATGATGGTGGTCATTGAACTCATTTAGAACTATGTGTGTGGCGGGGCAGTACATGAATGAATTATTTAATTATGTATTAACGTTATGTACTAGTATTGTTTTAGCTCGTAATGTTTCTATTAACTGGTTATATTTGTGAGATCTAGCTAGCTAGCAGCCACTTAATTAAATATATATCAACTCCTAATGTTTTATTATCTGGTACTGTTCTACTGTGTAATGTTATATAATATGTAGTTAGTGTTAATGTGAAATGTTAAATGTTACATGGTGTTGAAAAACCTTTTTTTGTGCACGAAACATTCGTGGCGTGCAAATTGCATTGCGCGCCGCTAGGTGAGTCAATATAGTGGTGGTGTTGTAAACATCGTACGCCAAAAACACGTACAATACTACTAACGTAGGCTCCAGCGCCACCACTATTTTTTAATAGTGGCGCCATATTGGTGGCGTGGGGCTCCTAAGCCCTGTTTTTGGCATGCCATAGCTAGGCTTTTCTGCAATAGTGAGGATATCACCTTGGGAAAGCCTCCCATGCCAGGCAGGAGAACCTAGCCAGGTCGAGGCCGCCCCAAGGACAAGCCCAAATTTGCCCCGGCAAGCTAGCCGAGGCCGCCAAGATCAAATCCCCGCCAAGCTCTTTCGAAGAACCTCCGCCAAGGCGCCACCGCTCCACCTCACTGCACCTAAGTCACTAATCCATGCAGTGTCAAGGTGTTAAGCAACCAGGTGGATCCTTTCAAGCACGTGGCAACCTCAAGGGAGAGAGATTAGCTTTATTGACACCCGTCCAGGAGGTGTGTCAAGCTGATAAGAAGAGGTAGATAAGCGGTGTGACAGACTTGTTGGGATTCGCCCTTGGCACGACACCTAGCAGTGCATTTAATGCAACTTGTCCTAATTGCAGAGTAGTATGATAACCCTGTTAGCTATATAATCATACCCAAATGAATGTTTTGCCAATATGGTCGCCCCTTAACCTATAAAAGGATGCCCGAGGCAACCCAGCAACAGGTTCGAACACTTCGACGCCCCCCCAGCATTTGCGAGCTCACGTTGCTTTCCTGTGGCATCCTTGCCGGGCCAAAGTGCGTCGAACCTTCTTCCACCTACAAATCAATCCACTAAAGCAGGAGTAGGGTTTTACGCTACAAAGCAGCCCGAACCTAGTAAAATAGAGGGAGTCTGTAGCCGTGTTGTCCCCCGCAGCCTCTGCTCTTTGTGCAACGCGGCCGTCCCCATGCTGAACCACAAAGGGGTACCCCTGCTCCATAGGTGATCGTGCTTCCATGCTGACAGAAGCCAATTATCAATTTGCAAAAGCTTCAGCAGAACATAATAAGAAAGACTTCGGCCCCAACTTTGATTGTGGCCCTTCCAAACCAAGACCAGATGGAACCCATGAGGCCAATGAAAACTGCACCAAGGTCTAGGTATTTTCACAATATCTTGAGCACATGAAGGCCATTGAAGTCGTTGCTCAAGAGAGTGAAGATGAATCCCGTCCAGCCTCCCCACAGCTGAAACACAAGTCAAAGGCTTCAAGCCTGCTGCTGTTCCAAGGGTTTCCAAGTCAAAGCTGGTAGAAATTGCACCTCCAAAAACTAGTGTGCACACGGAGAATGAATCTAGAAATTCTCCGAAAACAAAGAGATCTGTTGGGCATGGCCCCAAGCCAGCCAACACCTTGATGGATGACAACAACAACATCGATATGTGTAACGATGATTATGATTCTGATGCCCTTGAGAATATCATCAAGAGCAAACAAGAATAAGATGATAGGCTGAAGGATTTACCTCTCTTCGACCATGCCACCCTTCACCATTTTATTGATGAAGGGTTTGCTGGCCCAGCCATCACCATTGATATCTTCAGCTACCGATTGGCATCAGTGTTGCTTTCAGAGGCATTACTGCTCAAGAGCTTCAGATTGTGCAGAAGATCAAGGAACAAAAAGCCATGATCCAACATGAAAAGGAACTATTCCATAAACATGTTGCCAAGCTCAATGCCACACAAGTTCTTGCCTACAAGAAGGTGATGTATGATCTGAAGGCAAAGTTTGTAAAGGCATCGAGATGAAGCCAAAGGCGTCAGAGATCGCCTGAAGAAGAATGTTGAAACTTTTGTCGAGGCTCACAATGAAAGCCTGAAGCAGAAAGCACTTGGCCAACTGGCTATTGATCCAAAACTTCTAAAGAAGAAGAAGCCGGTGAAATTGACTTCAAGTGAGCCAACTCCAAGACAAAAGGTGCAGAAGATTATCTTCTCGCCAAACTTTGCTGGCCCCAAGACTTTTGTGTATTCCATTGTTGTAGAGAGCAAAAAGACCAAAAACACTAAGGACGGAGCCAAAAGGCGTAAGCTTGCATAGACTGCAGCTTCCCCACCACAGAAAAGGCTGAAGACAAAGGCCGCAAAGTATTCACACAAGGCCTAAGTCCTCCCGCCCCAACCACTTCAACATTGTCTGCTTAAGAGGAGCCCATCTTTGTGACTCCTATTTCAGCGTCTCCTCGAGCTTCATCAAACATTGATGGGCGTGCGATTATCCACGAGCTTGCACCCACAGAGGCTCAAGAGTAAGTGAAAGAAGAGATACTAGTTGTTGCCAATATCGCAGCCGAAGACATTGCTCCTGGGGACAATGTACAGTCTGACCCCATAACTATTCCTCAAATTGGTACTCCAGTGGTATCATCACCTCCTCCTGAGGTAAGTGAACAAGTCAGCATTGGTGAACCTAGAAGTCCAATCATACAAGATGATTTCTGGGAACAGGAACATCCCCACTCTCCAATGCATAAAGTGATTCCCCATACGCCTCCAACTAAGACTGCTACTCTTATGCTCGAATCCCCTGAATCACTACATGTGTCCATGGAGGCTGAACAAACTGAGAATTCATCACCCTTGAAATGGCTTCGCAAAGGACCTAGGCCCTCCTCCTCCATGACTAGTATACCTGAAGAGGAAGTACAAGCTGATACGACTACATCAGTCGTCCAACCTATGCAGCAAGAAGAGGTCACTGCAAAACAGTCTGAAGATATTTCGGTTGCATCAATCGAAGATATTCATGTTGAGAACACTAAAAGTAATGCGTCAGTGCATGATGATGAACCCCGTGTCCAGCAAATACCGAGGCCTTCACCTGATGGTCCTCTAGTTAGTGCATGTGTTTCCACTAAAGGTAATGTAGATGACACTGTGTTGGCGTATGACAGATTTGGTACTCAAGTTTGCGTCAGATGGCCTTGGCTTCTCACGCTAGAGAGGGTTGGGACTAAATATGAGTTCAGTATGCACAATCGTCTCATTATCCTCAGGCCTCAGCCTCATTTGCCTCAACTTCACAACTCCGCGCCTGCAGAAAATAATAGTTTATTTGCTTCGCTTTCGCGACAACAACACATTCTTTGACACTTCAAGAATCCATACAATAAGCCTCGCATCTCATCAGATCATTTCTAGAGCCAGCATCAGAGAAGTTACTATATGTGTGTGATGTACAACCAGGACATGATTCATCCTCACCAGAATTCGTGCTATGAAGCCATGCATGGTTGGGCTTCCCTGGCTTAATCAAGCGCTGGAATGCTTCAAGGATGTTGGATTGTTGCCCTTTGTCCTCAACAAGGAACATTGGAATGAAGAACTAATTCTTCAATTTTATGCAACTCTTCACATATCTGGCTTTGGTAGAGATCCAAAAACTTGGGTTCTGGATTGGATGGTGATGACCAACAAGTATAGGGGATCTATCATAGTACTTCCGATAAGTAAGAGTGTCGAACCCAACGAGGAGTAGAAGGAAATGATAAGTAGTTTTCAGTAAGGTATTCTCTGCAAGCACTTAAATTATCGGTAATAGATAGTTTTGTGATAAGGTAATTTGTAACTGGTAACAAGTAATAAAAGTAAATAAGGTGCAGCAAGATGGCCCAATCCTTTTTTAGCAAAGGACAAGCCTGGAAAAACTCTTATATAAAGGAAAGCACTCCCAAGGACACATGGGAATTATCGTCAAGCTAGTTTTCATCACATTGATATGATTCATGTTCGATACTTTGATAATTTGATATGTGGGTGGACCGGTGCTTGGGTACTACCCTTCCTTGGACAAGCATCCCACTTATTATTAACCCCTCTTGCAAGCATCCGCAACTACAAAAGAAGTATTAAGGTAAACCTAACCATAGCATGAAACATATGGATCCAAATCAGCCCCTTACGAAGCAACGCATAAACTAGGGTTTAAGCTTCTGTCACTCTAGCAACCCATCATCTACTTATTACTTCCCAATGCCTTCCCCTAGGCCCAAAAAATGGTGAAGTTTCATGTAGTCGACATTCACATGACACCACTAGAGGAAAGACAACATACATCTCATCAAAATATCGAACGAATACCAAATTCACATGACTACTTATAGCAAGACTTCTCCCATGTCCTTAGGAACAAACGTAACTACTCTCAAAGCATATTCATGTTCATAATCAGAGGGGTATTAATATGCATAAAGGATCTGAACATATGATCTTCCACCAAGTAAACCAACTAGCATCAACTACAACAAGTAATCAACACTACTAGCAACCCACATGTACCAATCTGAGGTTTTGAGATAAAGATTGGATACAAGAGATGAACTAGGGTCTGAGATGAGATGGTGCTGGTGAAGATGTTGATGGAGATTGGCCCCCTCCCTATGAGAGGATCGATGGTGATGACGATGGTGATGATTTCCCCCTCCCAGAGGGAAGTTTCCCTGGCAGAACAGCTCCGCCGGAGCCCTAGATTGGTTCCGCCAAGGTTCCGCCTCGTGGCGGCGGAGTTTCGTCCCGTGAGCTTGCTTATGATTTTTTCTCGGACAAAATACCTCATATAGCAGAAGATGGGCACCGGAGGCCTGCCAGGGGTGTCGAATGTGGGGTTCCGGCAAACCCTTAAGGTTCCAACACTGTGGTGCGTGCGAAGTCTTTCCCTCCTACCGATCTACGCTCTAGCTCGCTAAGATCTTGTGGATGCACTCGAGGAACTCACAACACAGAGAGAGACACAGGGTTTATACTGGTTCGGGCCACCATTGTGGTGTAATACCCTACTCCAGTGTGGCGGTGGTGAATTGCCTCTTAGGCTGATGATGAACAGTACAAGGGAAGAACAACCTCCTGTGGTTGAGGTGTTCTTGTGTCTAGGCTCTCGATCGGATTGGATCAAGCTCTCCTTCTAATCAGATTGCCCCTACTGTGGTGGCTAGCTCTACTTATATAGGCCCTGGTCCTCTTCCCAAATATCGCTCGGGAAGGGAGCCAACAACGACGGGCAAATTTGAAGGGGGACAACTAGTACAAGCTATCCTGACAAAAGCGGTCTTCGCCTGCGAAAATCTATGGGGTGACGCCGTCTTGGGCTCCACGATGACCTCCACCTTGCCGTCCTCCTGGTGTTGGTCTTGTTGCACCAATATGGCAACCTTTGCCTGATGCCTCAGTACTCTTCGTCTGCGCTAGCCTCCTTAGCACCAAAGAGGAAATGGGGACGCTGTGCGCATTGGCGCCCACCTGGCTCCTGCCTGGCGCCGTTCGTCATGGCTCACGTCACGAGAGTCTCATGAGGTTTTCCCCGCCTTGATATCTCCGCTCCTCATGAGCCCGCCTGGCTAGGCCACTCCAGAGGAAGTCTTGCGTCGTCCGCATCGCAAGGGTCTTGGATGCCTTGCTGATGAAGATGGGTCGTATGGCCTGTTGCTTAGCCATGTTGTGGGTCCCAGGCAGGCAAGTCTGGGGACCCCCGTTCCCAGAACGCCGATAGTAGCCCCCGAGCCCAATGTGCGATCGGGCTTGGCTTCGCAGTGAAGCCAAGGGTCAAGTTCGGAGCGTCGCGGGCCCTAAAAGCCCGCGGCCTCGGTCGACGTGTGGCGGTTGATTGGATGTGGGCATCACCGCTTCCCCATGCTACCTTTGAATCCGCCCGGCTATGCGGCCCCTGCGGCCTACACAGTTATTCCTCCGCCTCTCGCGCCTTGTTTCCCCAATTCCTCTGCTTCCTTGCGACTCTGCTTCTCTTCCCCAATCTGACTCGCACTTCGCCTGCTCCATAGCCATGGCGCCTAAGCAAGCTGAGAAGGGGAAGAGCCCTTTGCTCCTTCTGGCCGTGCCTCTGCCCTTTGCGCCGGCGCTTGGCCAGTCTCGCGTGCTCAACGACGAGGCCATGGACAAGGTGCGCCCGATGCTTGTGTCCAGCTTCAATGAGTGGGAGAGACGGTTGCTTGGCCCGCGTCCCGCACTCACTCGGTTCAAACGGCCACTGAGATCCCAATCTTCATCGACGCCCTCTGGGCAGGCCTGATTCCTCCCTTTTTCGCCTTATTCAACGCTGTGCTTGAGCACTATCAGATCCATATGCTGCATCTCGACCCTCAGTCTGTGACACTTCTTACCGTCTTCGCCTTCGTGTGCGAAGTCATGGTGGGCATTTCTCCTTCAGTGGCTCTCTTCCGCCACTTCTTCTTGTTGCATTTGGCCGACCCTCAGCAGTGCTCGGGGTGCGTGAACTTCCAGGCTGTGGCCGCGACAGCAGGCGAGCGGATTGATTTTGAGCTTCCTCAATCTACGAGTGACTTCCGGATACGATGGGTGTTCGTTGATGCCGGTGTGCTCAGTTCTCTGCTCCAGGCTCCGTCGGGGCCTGTTGTTCCTAACCCCGGCTGGGGCCATCAGTGGCTCGCGAGCCCCAGCCTCGCTCGTGTCTGGCTCAGGTTGAAGTTGCTGAAGGATCGTGGCGTGACTGCGCCGATGGTGGTGAAGGAATTCATCCCACGTCGGGTCGCTCCGCTTCAACACCATTCTCACCCAATGTGGACCTTACTCAGCAGCCAAGACCACATGAGGTTTCAGGAGTCCGGGATCCCCCTTGGGATGCGGGGGACGGTGCTCAAGGTCCTGACGGGTGTCTCTCTGCCGGCCGAGCTGCCCGGGAATAGTTGCCTGCTGTACCATTGCAGGAATAAGGATGAATTTGTGAAGGCCATGCCTCTCTTTGATGAATGGGGGCCGCGACCGGTCGGCCTGGAGGGGCCTCGGGAGAACCCTGTCGCTGTGGTTCCCTTTCTCGCTCCTGATGCTGGGCTCGCCCCAAGTGATGGTGCAGGTGGGCGAGCCCTGGCGGAGACCGGAGGCTTGAGTGCTGAGGAGCACACACTGAGTGGTGATCCTACGACATCGTCTTTAGGAGCCTGCCACACCCCTCCTGAGGCGTCGGTTGTTGAGGAGGCGCTACGTGCGACTCCCGAGGCCAAGGCTCCAGGAGCCTCGGGAGATCGTGGTGAAATGGTGCCCGACTGTTCGCCGCAACGGAGCACCCCTGAAGACATTCTCCCGAGCTCTTCTTCGGTCCCGCTGCGCTCTGGCCGCCATGTTCAGCACTTTGGTCGCCTTTGCATGGACTTCGAGGAGCTCCACAAGAGGAAAGGATCCCCCAATGGCAGCAACATCTTCGGACCGCTGAATCGGAGGAAGTACTTCGCCATTGATGTGTAAGAATCACGCAGTCGTGGCTTTCCATGTGCTGCTTTCTTCTTCTGACGCTAGTCTTTTAGGGCTCCTTCCTCTAAGGCTGCTGGATCTCTCGAGAAAAGCCCTCCTTCTTCCTCAACTACCCCGCCAGCCGCGGGCGCCCCGAGTCCTGCCCTTGGGGCAGAATTGGTTGAAGGGGCAGGTATGCCTTCCTGGCATGCTGATATTGCGGCCTCGCTGATCCTCCCCATTGGCCTAGCATGGAGCTTGGCAGGCGTGCCCAAGACTCCTCTGCTGATCTTCGGTGGTAGCTTGTTGGCTTCGATCCTCGGCTCCTCCTCAAGCAGCAAGCCCCAGCAGGCTTGGGCTTCTCATGAAGAAGGGCTGGTGCCGGGCTCGGTGCCATCCCCCAACCTCCTGCTGAGGGGTGGCGCGCCGCGTGGCGTCCTGCCTGCAGCCCCCGAGGCGGAGGACGAAGAAGGCCGGGCATTCGGGCTTGAGCGGGGGCGGAGCGTGGTTTGCCATGAGCTCTTCCAGGAGGCGATGAGCGCGATGATCCGGCTTGGTGGAGAGCTCGCGAGTGTTGATTCGCGTCTTGAGGCTGAAGGTCTTCGGTTGTTGGAGGAGCGGCGCAAGCTGAAGGTGGCCATCAGCCTCGGCCGCTATCAGCGTGACCTTGAGAACGTAAAGGCCGAGGCGTCTCTCAAGGCTTCCTACGAAGCCCGCTCGCGAGCCTTGGAAGAGGCTCGTGAGGCTGATCGCCGCCGCGAGGCTGCGGAGAAGCGCGCGTGGGAACTCCAGGCCTGGAGTGCGTCTCTCGAGCAATAGGTGGAGGAGCGCAGGACTGCCCTTGCATCGCTGAGGGGGACACCAGCGGAGGAAGATGGGGTCCGGAAGCGTGAGGAGGCGCTAGCCCTGGAGGCTATGTAGCGCAACCGCGAGCTCAAGCAACTAGAGACGAGGGAGCGCCAAGTCGCCCAAGCAGAAGACACCGTCGGGGCTCACGAGGCCGGAGTTGAGGAGGAGGTGAGCAGCCGGGTGGCCGAGGTTCGTGCGGACCTGGAGGGCAGGTACGATCTGAGGTTGAAGCTCGCGGGCGTGGAAGATGAGGGCAGGGCTGCTGCCCTCAGGCCCAGGTTGGACGAGGCTGAGAGGCGCTCGGAAGCCATGGCCGCAGCCCTGGTCACGGTGCAGGCGGACTTGGCCTCCGCCCACGCCGAGCTGCACTCCCTCCGGGGACGGGTTGATGACGCAGAGGACGTCGCGAGGCAGAACACGGAGGAGGTGCTCCGACGCCTAACACTGGAGCGCGAGCACGCCCCTATGCTTCAGGAGCTTCGGAACAGGGCTAATATCGCCCTGGGCCACATTTGCGATGTGGAGGCGCCGACTTCGAACTCAAATGATTACGCTAGCCACCTGACCATCTTCACCGAGGTGGTGACGCGACTGGAGGCTCGATCTGCCCAAGCTCGCCAGCTTGTGGAGGAAAGGGGGCGTGGCTTGCTTGAGCGCGCTTTCTCGCGCGTCTTCAGCCACCTCCTGAATGCAGACCCCAACTTTGATTTTGACGCCGCCATTGCCCCCGTACCCGTGGCTGTCCGGGGTGACCTAGCACGCTGGGTCGAGGACCATGTGTACGCGTTGGTCAGGGCCTTCGCTTCAGAAGACGATGCGGTGGTGGTCGTCGCAGACGAAGGCGGTGTGGCCGATGTTGGCGACGGGGGTGTTGCCAATGACGGCGATGAGGCTGATGAAGACGACGACGACACGAGTGACGCGTCCGCAAGTGACGCAGTGAGCGACATCTCCGGCGGATCCCTTGTTCTCCTGTCATTTTCTTCCTACGCACAAACTCGGGCGTGGCCCTTGGAAACTTGTAAGAGCATTTGGAGAGGGGGAGCCCCTCATGTAAGCAAATTGGAGTTTTTATTCCTCCATGCGGTGTGAGTTTGTGTCCTTGTGAACTTGTGAATCCTGATGCGAGTTTTCTGCCTTGGTTTCCCTTGGTTAGCGCCACCCTTGAGCTAGGATGTGACGTGCCGAGTTTCTGAGAACCTTGCGGAGCTCACCGCCCTGCCGGAGGGGGCCCCACGTGAAGTGGGCACCAGTTGCAGCGCACGCTCGGGGGCGCGTGCTTCGTGCAGTCCCGCTCGCGAGGAGCTCGTGAGGGAAAGGCGATGGACATGAGTCCCAAACAAAGCGAGATCCAGAAGGCAAGAAATTGCTCAAACGAGAAAAGGTTCCCCCCACGCGCATCGATAAAAACTCAGCTTCAACTCAAATCTAGATCCAAAAAGTAAAGCTACAGAAGGAAAGATCCAAAGCAAAAGGCCGCGTCCGGCACCTAGTCTAGTCTTCTGGTCTTCAAGTCTTCTCACCTGCGCGGAGCTAAGTGCGGCCACTAGGCGTGGGAGGGAGCCCCAGGTCCTGAGGCCGGCACCCCTGACACTCCGGGGCGTGTACATCCCCAACTCATTATTACATGAGAGTGTCACGGGCGACGAGCTTCACAGGCACCGGGCCTTCTTCATAGGTACCGGCCTTGCTTCATATCGCCAGACGAGGGCCCCGCCTTGCGCCGCTCTCGACCTCCTCTGAGCCGACCGGAGACTAGGATGAAACAGAGGAGGGAAAGAGGACGCCATCGGTTCCCTCGGTGACCACAGGTCCTCTGCCGGGGGAAGGGTTGGCGAGGCCTCCCCAGCAGAGAGCTACCTCCGGGTATCGTCAGGTGTCGTGCGCCGCGGGGAGGGGCCTTGCTCCTGGCTCCGTCTAGGTGGCCCCCTTTGTGTCTCCCTTGCTAGAGTGGGTGTTGCCGCACCTAGGTCGTCGACTGAAGCATCAACCTAGTTCATCTGTAGCCCATGGCTAGCGTAAACCTGTTCTTGAGTGACTAGTGGTACCCTGTAATTGCCGCTGTTGGCGTGATCGTTGTGGTTCTCCGTTGGCTCTTGGAAAGTTTCCGCTCCTAGCACCCCTTCTCCCCAATCTTCTCCAACGAACGAGCCAATGCCGTCCTCTGGTGTGTAACCTTGGTCCATCATGCGGGGCACGTAGGCTTCCGGGGCCGTTACCCCGAACACCTCGCCATGGTGCCCCACGCCCCATGTTGCTCCGCCCATGATGGCGTCCTGGGGATAACGATACGGCACCCAGCCGGAGCCATGTGGGGTGACGCTTGTGCTTGTCGAGGGCGGCTGGAGCCCCCTGCGCCGCCGGCCGTGCTGATGTTGACGAAGCCCCCGTGTGTAGTTGGCGGCGTGCAGATGTGGCGAGGCTCGCCGCGCGGCCCTGCGGTGGTCTGAGGGAAGTCGATAGCAGAAGGGTTGTGCTCCTGACGCCGTTGCGTCCAGCAACTCAGCAACACGCTCAAGCAGCGTGTCACGGCCGCTCTCCATCAGCCTGCATCGTAGCAGCTCCCTTTCCACCGTGAGTGCCGCCCGCATGTTCGCTTGCTCCCGCCGCGAGTGCGGCGCTGTTGCCGCGGCGTGGCTCGCCGCTCTCGCTGCGGCCCGTACTTTTCATGGGGTGAGGGTGGATGACGCCTGACCGCACTATCCACGCCCAGCGGAGCTGGGTGGTGCCCGTGGCGCTTGAGGTGCGAGGTCGGGATCTCCATGGGCAGGCGGCGTCGTCTGGGCCGTCCAGGCTGCCCAGCGATCGGAGCCGGTCCTTGGGTCGCCAGACATAGGAGCCGATGAACGTCGAAGAGCTGGTTGGCGGGGAAGAAGCTCTGGCGCACCCCTACCTGGCACGCCAAATGTCAGATGTGGGGTTCTGGAAAACCCTTAAGGTTCAAACACTGAGGTGCGCGCGAAGTCTTTCCCTCCTACCGATCTACGCTCTAGCTCGCTAAGATCTTGTGGACGCACTCGACGAACTCACAACAGAGAGAGAGAGACACTGGTTTTATACTGGTTCGGGCCACCGTTGTGGTGTAATACCCTACTCTAGTGTGGCGGTGGTAGATTGCCTCTTGGGCTGATGATGAACAGTACAAGGGAAGAACAGCCTCCTAAGGTTGAGGTGTTCTTGTGGCTAGGCTCTCGATCGGATTGGATCAAGCTCTCCTTCCGATCAGATTGCCCCTACTGTGGTGGTCCTGGTCCTCTTCCCAAATATCGAGCAGGAAGGGAGCCAACAACGGCGGGCAAATTTGAAGGGGGACAACTAGTACAAGCTATCCTGACAAAAGCGGTCTTCGCCTGCGAAAAGCTATGGGGTGACGCTGTCTTGGGCTCCACGACGACCTCCGCCTTGCCGTCCTCCTGGTCTTGGTCTTATTGCACCAATATGGCAACCTTTGCCTGATGCCTCAGTACTCTTCATCTGCGCTAGCCTCCTTAGCACCAAAGAGGAAATGGGGACGCTGTGCGCACTGGCGCCCGCCTGGCACCCGCCTGGCGCCATTCGTCATGGCTCACGTCACGAGAGTCTCATGAGGTTTGCCCCGCCTTGATATCTCCGCTCCTCGTGAGCCCGCCTGGCTAGGCCACTCCATAGGAAGTCTTGCGTCGTTCGCCTCGCGAGGCTTGGACCCTCGCGAGGGTCTTGGATGCCTTGCTGATGAAGATGGGTCATACGGCCTGTTGCTTAGACACGCTGTGGGCCCCCTGTTCCCAGAACGCCGACAAGGGGGCCCACAAGGCAGGGGGCGCGCCCAGGGGGTAGGGCACGCCCCCACCCTCGTGGTTGGTGGGTTCCCCCCTTTGGTGCTTCCTTCGCCCAATATTTTTTATATATTCTGAAACGTGATCCTGTGAAGTTTTAGGACTTTTTGGAGTTGGGCAGAATAGGCCTCTAATATTTGCTCCTTTTCCAGCCCAGGATTCCATATGCCGGCATTCTCCCTCTTCATGTAAACCTTGTAAAATAAGAGATAATAGGCATAAGTATTGTGACATAATGTGTAATAACTGAAGGAAATATGCCCTAGAGGCAATAATAAAGTTGTTATTTATATTTCCTTATTTCATGATAAATGTTTATTATTCATGCTAGAATTTTATTAACCGGAAACATAATACATGTGTGAATACATAGACAAACATAGTGTCACTAGTATGCCTCTACTTGACTAGCTCGTTAATCGAAGATGGTTAAGTTTCCTAGCCATGGACATGAGTTTTCATTTGATTAACAGGATCACATCATTAGGAGAATGATGTGATTGACTTGACCCATTCCGTTAGCTTAGCACTTGATCGTTTAGTATGTTGCTATTGCTTTCTTCATGACTTATACATGTTCCTATGACTATGAGAATATGCAACTCCTGTTTACTGGAGGAACACTTTGTGTGCTACCAAACGTCACAATGTAAATGGGTGATTATAAAGGTGCTCTATAGGTGTCTCCGAAGGTACTTGTTGAGTTGACGTATATCGAGATTAGGATTTGTCACTCCGATTGTCGGAGAGGTATCTCTGGGCCCACTTAGTAATACACATCACTATAAGCCGTGCAAGCATTGTAACTAATGAGTTAGTTGCAGGATGATGTATTACAGAACGAGTAAAGAGACTTGCTGGTAACGAGATTGAACTAGGTATTGACATACCGATGATCGAATCTCGGGCAAGTAACATACCGACGACAAAGGGAACAACGTATGTTGTTATGCGGTTTGACCGATAAAGATCTTCGTAGAATATGTAGGAACCAATATGAGCATCCAGGTTCCGCTATTGGTTATTGACTGGAGATGAGTCTCGGTTATGTCTACATAGTTCTCGAACCCGTAGGGTCCGCACGCTTAATGTTCGATGACGATCGGTATTACGAGTTTATGTGTTTTGATGTACCGAAGGTAGTTCGGAGTCCCGGATTTGATCACAGACATGACGAGGAGTCTCGAAATGGTCGAGACATAAAGATCGATATATTGGAAGCCTATATTTGGACATCAGAATGGTTCCGAGTGGTTCGGGCATTTATCCGGAGTACCGGGAGGTTACCGGAACCCCCCGAAGAGTATATGGGCCTTATTGGGCCTTAGTGGAATAGAGGAGATGGAAGGGAAAAGAGGGAGGCGCGCCTCCCAAGCCCAATCCACATTGGCCACCTTTCCTTCCTCCCTCTCTCCTCCTTCCTTCCTCTCCTACTCCTACTTGGAAGGGGGAATCCTACTCCCGGAGGGAGTAGGACTCCCCTAGGGCGCGCCATAGAGAGGGCCGGCCCTCCCACTCCTCCACTCCTTTATATACGGGGGAGGGGGGGGCACCCCATGGACACACAAGTTGATCATTGATCTTTAGCCATGTGCGGTGCCCCCCTCCACCATAATCCACCTCGGTTATATCGTAGCGGTACTTAGGCGAAGCCCTGTTCCAGTAGCAACATCATCACCGTCATCACGCCGTCGTGCTGACGAAACTCTCCCACGAAGCTCTACTGGATCGTGAGTTCACGGGACGTCACCGAGCTGAACGTGTGCAGATCACGGAGGTGTCGTGTCTTCGGTACTAGATCGGTCGATCGTGAAGATGTACGACTACATCAACCGCGTTGTCATAACGCTTCCGCTTATGGTCTACGAGGGTACGTAGACGGTACTCTCCCCTCTCGTTGCTATGCATCACCATGATCTTGCATGTGTGTAAGATTTTTTTTGAAATTACTGCGTTCCCCAAAAGTGGTATCCGAGCCAGGTTTATGCATAGATGTTATATGCACGAGTAGAACACAAAGGAGTTGTGGGCGTGGGTATATACATATTGCTTGCCGTCACTAGTTGATTCTTGATTATGCTATTGGTTATTGACTAGAGACATGTCTCAGTCATGTCTACATAGTTCTCGAACCCGTAGGGTCCGCACGCTTAAAGTTCGGTGACGATCGGTATTATGAGTTTTTGTGTTTTGATGTACCGAAGGTAGTTCGGACTCCCGGATATGATCACGGACATGACGAGGAGTGTCGAAATGCTCGAGACGTTAAGATTGATATATTGGAAGGTTATATTCGGACACCTGATGAGTTCCGGGGGTTATCAGATAAATACCGGAGACACCGGGAGGTTACTGGAACCTCCCAGGGGGCTATTGGGCCTTATGGGCCCAAGTGGAGTAAGAGAAGAGGCGGCCAGCTAGGGGCGCGCGGCCCCCTAGCCCAAACCGAATTGTACTAGGGGGGCGGTGATACGTCTCTGTTGTATCTATAATTTTTTATTGTTCCATGCCAATATTATACAACTTTCATATACTTTTGGCAACTTTTTATACTATTTTTGGGCACTAACATATTGATATAGTGCCCAGTGCCAGTTCCTGTTTCTTGCATGTTTTTGTTTCGCAGAATCCATATCAAACGGAGTCCAAATGGGATAAAAACGGACGGAGATTATTTTTGGAATATTTGGAGAATATGGGAAGGAAAATCCACGCGAGACGATGCCCGAGGGAGGCACGAGGCAGGGAGGCGCGCCCCTGACCCTCGTGGGTTCCCCTTAAGGCGGTGGATGCCATTCTTCGGCCGCAAGAAAGCTAATTTTCAGAAGAAAAAATCTCGGCGAAGGTTTCAATCCAATCGGAGTTACGGATCTCCACATATATACGAAATGGTGAAAGGGCAGATTACCAGAACGCAAAAACAGAGAGAGACAGAGAGACAGATCCAATCTCGGAGGGGCTCTTGCCCCTCCCACGCCATGGAGGCCAAGCACCAGAGGGGAAATCCTTCTCCCATCTAGGGAGGAGGTCAAGGAAGGAGAACACGAAGGGGCCCCCTCTCCCCTTCTCGTCCGGTGGCGCCGGAACGCTGCCGTGGCCATCATCATCACCGCAATCTTCACCAACAACTTCACCGCCATCATCACCAACTCTTTCCCCCTCTATGTAGCGGTGTAACATATCTCTTACCTGCTATAATCTCTACTTAAACATGGTGCTCAATGCTATATATTATTTCCCAATGATGTATGGCTATCCTATGATGTTTGAGTAGATCCGTTTTGTCCTATGGGTTAATTGATGATCATGATTGGTTTGAGTTGCATGTTTTATTATTGGTGCTGTCCTATGGTGCTCTCCATGTCGCGCAAGCGTGAGGGATCCCCTCTGTAGGGTTTGCAATATGTTCATGATTTGCTTATGGTGGGAGGCGTGAGTGATAGAAGCACAGACCCGAGTAAGTAGGTTGTTTGCGTATGGGATAAAGGGGACTTGATACTTTAATGCTATGGTTGGGTTTTACCTTAATGATCTTTAGTAGTTGCGGATTCTTGCTAGATTTCCAATCATAAGTGCATATGATCCAAGTAGAGAAAGTATGTTAGCTTATGCCTCTCCCTCAAATAAAATTGCAATAATGATTACCGGTCTACTTATCGATTGCCTAGGGACAAATAACTTTCTCGTGACAACAAGCTCTTTACTAAAACTAATTTAGTTGTGTCTTTATCTAAACAGCCCCTACTTTTTATTTACGCACTCTTTATATTCTTGCAAACCTATCCAACAACACCTACAAAGTACTTCTAGTTTCGTACTTGTTCTAGGTAAAGCGAACGTCAAGCGTGCGTAGAGTTGTATCGGTGGTCGATAGAACTTGAGGGAATATTTGTTCTACCTTTAGATCCTCGTTGGGTTCGACACTCCTACTTATCAGAAGAGGCTCCAATTGATCCCCTATACTTGTGGGTTATCAGTCGGCCCCCCTTTCCTTCTTCTTCTCCTCCCCTTCCTTCCCCTATCCTACTAGGACTAGGAAAGAGGATGGAATCCTACTTGGAGTAGGATTGCCCCCCTTGGGCGCGCCTCCTCCTCCTTGGCCGCCCCTCCTCCTCTCCCTCCTTTATATACGGGGAGGGGGCACCTCTTGGAGACACAAAAATTGATCTATTGATCTCTTAGCCGTGTGTGGTGCCCCCTCCACCATATTCCACCTCGGTTATATCGTAGCGGTGCTTAGGCGAAGCCCTGCGTCGGTAGCAACATCATCACCGTCACCACGTCGTCGTGCTGACGAAACTCTCCAGCGAAGCTCTGCTGGATCGAAGCTCGCGGGATGTCATCGAGTTGAACGTGTGCTAAACTCGGAGGTTTCGTGCATTCAGTACTTGCATCGGTCGGATTGTGAAGACGTACAACTACATCAACCGCGGTGTGCTAACACTTCCGCTTTCGGTCTACGAGGGTACGTGGACACACTCTCCCCTCTTGTTGCTATGCATCACCATGATCCTGTGTGTGGGTAGGATTTTTTTTGAAATTACTATGTTCCCCAACAGTGGCATCCGAGCCAGTTTTATGCGTAGATGTTATATGCACGAGTAGAACACAAGTGAGTTGTGGGCGATACAAGTCATATTGCTTACCAGGATGTCATACTTTGGTTCGACTGAAGGAAATATGCCCTAGAGGCAATAATAAAGTTATTATTTATTTCCTTATATCATGATAAATGTTTATTATTCATGCTAGAAATGTATTAACCGGAAACATAATACATGTGTGAATACATAGACAAACATAGTGTCACTAATATGCCTCTACATGACTAGCTCATTGATCAAAGATGGTTAAGTTTCCTAACCATAGACATGGGTTGTCATTTGATTAACGGGATCACATCATTAGGAGAATGATGTGATTGACTTGACCCATTTTGTTAGCTTAGCACTTAATCGTTTAGTTTGTTGCTATTGCTTTCTTCATGACTTATACATGTTCCTATGACTATGAGATTATGCAACTCCCGTTTACCAGCAGAACACTTTGTGTGCTACCAAACGTCACAACGTAACTGGGTGATTATAAAGGTGCTCTACAGGTGTCTCCGAAGGTACTTGTTGGGTTGGCGTATTTCGAGATTAGGATTTGTCACTCCGATTGTCGGAGAGGTATCTCTGGGCCCTCTCGGTAATGCACATCACATAAGCCTTGCAAGCATTGCAACTAATAAGTTAGCTGCGGGATGATGTATTATGGAACGAGTACAAAGACTTGCTGGTAACGAGATTGAACTAGGTATTGAGATACCGACGATCAAATCTCGGGCAAGTAACATACCGATGACAAAGGGAACAACGTATGTTGTTATGCGGTCTGACCAATAAAAGATCTTCGTAGAATATGTAGGAGCCAATATGAGCATCCAGGTTCCGCTATTGGTTATTGACCGGAGACGTGTCTCGGTCATGTCTACGTTGTTCTCGAACCCGTAGGGTCCGCACGCTTAATGTTATGATGACATTTTCATTATGAGTTTATATATTTTGATGTACCGAAGGTTGTTCGGAGTCCCGGATATGATTGCGGACATGACGAGGAGTCTCGAAATGGTCGAGACATAAAGATCGATATATTGGACGGCTATATTCGGACACCGGAAGTGTTTCGGGTGATTTCGGAGAAAACCAGAGTGTCGGAAGGGTTATCGGAACCCCCCGGGGAAGTATTGGGCCTTAGTGGGCCTGAGGGGAGAGAGAGGGCAGCAGCCCAGGAGGTGGCACGCCCCCTCCCATGGGGAGTCCGAATTGGACTAGGGGAAGGGGGCGCGGCCCCTCTTTCCCTCTCCCTCTCTTTCCTTCCCCCTTCTCTCTTCCTAGTTGGACTAGGAAAGGGGAGTCCTACTCTTACTAGGAGGAGGACTCCCCCCTCCTTGGCGCGCCCCAAGGGACGGCCGGCCTCTCCCCCTTGCTCCTTTATATACAGGGGTAGGGGGGCACCTCTAGACACACAAGTTGATCTACGTGATCGTTCTCTTAGTCGTGTGCGGTGCCCCCCTCCACCATAATTCTTGATAATATTGTACCGGTGCTTAGGCGAAGCCCTGCGACGGTAGAACATCAAGATCGTCACCACGCCATCGTGCTGACAGAACTCTTCTCCGACACTTTGCTGGATCGGAGTCCGGGGATCGTCATCGAGCTGAACGTGGGCTAGAACTCGGAGGCGCCGTAGTTTCGGTGCTTGATCGGTTGGGCCGTGAAGACGTACGACTACATCAACCGCGTTGTGCTAATGCTTCCGCTTCCGGTCTACGAGGGTACATAGACAACACTCTGCCCTCTCGTTGCTATGCATCACCATGATCTTGCGTGTGCGTAGGTAAATTTTTGAAATTACTATGTTCCCCAACAGTGGCATCCGAGCCTAGGTTTTATGCGTTGATGTTATGCACAAGTAGAACACAAGTGAGTTGTGGGCGATATAAGTCATACTGCTTACCAGCATGTCATACTTTGGTTTGGCGGTATTTTTGGATGAAGCGGCCTGGACCGACATTAGGCGTACGCTTACGCAAGACTGGTTCTACCGACGTGCTTTGCACACAGGTGGCTGGCGGGTGTCAGTTTCTCCAACTTTAGTTGAACCGAGTGTGGTTACGCCTGGTCCTTGCGAAGGTTAAAACAGCACAAACTTGACAAACTATCGTTGTGGTTTTGATGCGTAGGTAAGAACGGTTCTTGGTAAGCCCGTAGCAGCCACGTAAAATTTGCAACAACAAAGTAGAGGACATCTAACTTGTTTTTGCAGGGCATGTTGTGATGTGATATGGTCAAGACATGATGCTAAATTTTATTGTATGAGATGATCATGTTTTGTAACCAAGTTATCGGCAACTGGCAGGAGCCATATGGTTGTCGCTTTATTGTACGCAATGCAATTGCGCTGTAATGCTTTACTTTATCACTAAGCGGTAGCGATAGTTGTGGAAGCATAAGATTGTCGAGACGACAATGATGCTATGTTGGTGATCAAGGTGTTGCGCCGGTGACGATGATGATCATGACGGTGCTTCGAAGATGGAGATCACAAGCACAAGATGATGATGGCCATATCATATCCCTTATATTGATTGCATGTGATGTTTATATTTTATGCATCTTATCCTGCTTTGATGGACGGTAGCTTATAAGATGATCCCTCACTAAATCATCAAAGTATAAGTGTTCTCCATGAGTATGCACCGTTGCGAAAGTTCTTCGTGCTGAGACACCACGTGATGATCAGGTGTGATAGGCTCTACGTTGAAATACAACGGGTGCAAAACAGTTGCACAAGCAGAATACTCAGGTTTAACTTGACGAGCCTAGCATATAACAGATATGGCCTCGGAACACGGAGACTGAAAGGCCGAGCGTGAATCATATAGTAGATATGATCAACATAGTGATGTTCACCATTGAAACTACTCCATCTCACGTGATGATCGGACATGGTTTAGTTGATTTGGATCACGTGATCACTTAGAGGATTAGAGGGATGTCTATCTAAATGGGAGTTCTTAAGTAATATGATTAATTGAACTTAAATTTATCATGAACTTAGTACCTGATAGTATCTTGCTTGTCTATGTTTGATTGTAGATAGATGGCTCGTGCTGTTGTTCCGTTGAATTTTAATGCGTTCCTTGAGAAACCAAAGTTGAAAGATGATGGTAGCAATTACACGGACTAGGTCCGTAACTTGAGGATTATCCTCATTGCTGCACAGAAGAATTACGTCCTGGAAGCACCGCTAAGTGCCAAGCCTGCTGCAGAAGCAACACCAGATGTTATGAACGTCTGGCAGAGCAAAGCTGATGACTACTCGATAGTTCAGTGTGCCATGCTTTACGGCTTAGAACCGGGTCTTCAATGATGTTTTGAACGTCATGGAGCATATGAGATGTTCCAGCAGTTGAAGTTAATATTTCAAGCAAATGCCCGGATTGAGAGATATGATGTCTCCAATAAGTTCTATAGCTGCAAGATGGAGGAGAATAGTTCTGTCAGTGAACATATACTCAAAATGTCTGGGTATCATAATCACTTGACTCAACTGGGGGTTAATCTTCATGTTGATAGTGTCATTGACAGAGTTCTTCAATCACTGCCACCAAGCTACAAAAGCTTCGTGATGAACTATAATATGCAAGGGATGAATAAGACTATTCCTGAGCTCTTCGCAATGCTAAAAGCCGCGGAGGTAGAAATAAAGAAGGAGCATCAAGTGTTGATGGTCAATAAGACCACCAGTTTCAAGAAAAAGGGCAAAGGGAAGAAGAAAGGAAACTTCAAGAAGAACAGCAAACAAGTTGCTGCTCAGGAGAAGAAACCCAAGTCTGGACCTAAGCCTGAGACTGAGTGCTTCTACTGCAAGCAGACTGGTCACTGGAAGCGGAACTGCCCCAAGTATTTGACGGATAAGAAGGATGGCAAAGTGGACAAAGGTATATGTGATATACATGTTGTTGATGTGTACCTTACTAATGCTCGCAGTAGCACCTGGGTATTTGATACTGGTTCTGTTGCTAACATTTGCAACTCGAAATAGGGGCTACGGATCAAGTGAAGATTGGCTAAGGACGAGGTGACGATGCGCGTGGGAAATGGTTCCAAAGTCGGTGTGATCGCGGTCGGCACGCTACCTCTACATCTACCTTCAGGATTAGTATTAGACCTAAATAATTGTTATTTGGTGCCAGCTTTGAGCATGAACATTATATCTGGATCTTGTTTGATGCGAGATGGTTATTCATTTAAATCAGAGAATAATGGTTGTTCTATTTATATGAGTAATATCTTTTATGGTCATGCACCCTTGAAGAGTGGTCTATTTTTGATGAATCTCGATAGTAGTGATACACATATTCATAATGTTGAAATCAAAAGATGCAGAGTTGATAATAATAGTGCAACTTATTTGTGGCACTGCCGTTTAGGTCATATCGGTGTAAAGCGCATGAAGAAACTCCATACTGATGGACTTTTGGAACCACTTGATTATGAAACACTTGGTACTTGCGAACCGTGCCTCATGGGTAAGATGACAAAAACGCCGTTCTCTGGTACTATGGAGAGACCAACGGATTTTTTGGAAATCATACATACAGATGTATGTGGTCCAATGAATGTTGAGGCTCGTGGCGGATATCGTTATTTTCTCACCTTCACAGATGATTTAAGCAGATATGGGTATATCTACTTAATGAAACATAAGTCTGAAACATTTGAAAAGTTTAAAGAATTTCAGAGTGAAGTTGAAAATCATTGTAACAAGAAAATAAAGTTTCTACGATTTGATCATGGAGTAGAATATTTGAGTTACGAGTTTGGTCTACATTTGAAACAATGCGGAATAGTTTCGCAACTCACGCCACCCGGAACACCACAGCGTAATGGTGTGTCCGAACGTTGTAATCGTACTTTATTAGATATGGTGCGATCTATGATGTCTCTTACTGATTTACCGTTATCGTTTTGGGGTTATGCTTTAGAGACGGCTGGATTCACATTAAATAGGACACCATCGAAATCCGTTGAGACAACGCCTTATGAACTGCGGTTTGGCAAGAAACCAAAGTTGTCGTTTCTCAAAGTTTGGGGCTGCGATGCTTATGTGAAAAAGCTTCAACCTGATAAGCTCGAACCCAAATCGGAGAAATGTGTCTTCATAGGATACCCAAAGGGGACTGTTGGGTACACCTTCTACCACAAATCCGAAGGCAAGACTTTTGTTGCTAAATTCGGAGTTTTTCTAGAGAAGGAGTTTCCCTCGAAAGAAGTGAGTGGGAGAAAAGTAGAACTTGATGAGGTAACTATACCTGCTCCTTTATTGGAAAGTAGTACATCACAGAAATCGGTTTCTATGACACCTACACCAATTAGTGAGGAAGCTAATGATAATGATCACGAAACTTCAGATCAAGTTACTACCGAACCTCATAGATCAACCAGAGTAAGATCCGCACCAGAGTGACACGGTAATCCTGTTCTGGAAGTCATGCTACTAGATCATGATGAACCTACGAACTATGAAGAAGCGATGGTGAGCCCAGATTCCGCAAAATGGCTAGAAGCCATGAAATCTGAGATGGGATCCATGTATGAGAACAAAGTGTGGACTTTAGTTGACTTGCCCGATGATCGGCAGGTGATGTCTACTACACAACCTTCTTCTTGTAGACGTTGTTGGGCCTCCAAGTGCAGAGGTTTGTAGGACAGTAGCAAATTTCCCTCAAGTGGAAGACCTAAGGTTTATCAATCCGTAGGAGGCGTAGGATGAATATGGTCTCTCTCAAGCAACCCTGCAACCAAATAACAAAGAGTCTCTTGTGTCCCCAATATGGATGTCAAATTGCCGCATTTTATGATTATGAAATTTGGCAAATGGATGTCAAAACTGCATTCCTGAATGGATTTCTGGAAGAAGAGTTGTATATGATGCAACCAGAAGGTTTTGTCAATCCAGAGGGAGCTAACAAAGTGTGCAAGCTCCAGCGATCCATTTATGGACTGGTGCAAGCCTCTCGGAGTTGGAATAAACGCTTTGATAGTGTGATCAAAGCATTTGGTTTTGTACAAACTTCTGGAGAAGCCTGTATTTACAAGAAAGTGAGTGGGAGCTCTGTAGAATTTCTAATATTATATGTGGATGACATATTATTGATTTGGAATAATATAGAATTTCTGGATAGCATAAAGGGATACTTGAATAAGAGGTTTTTCAATGAAAGACCTCGGTGATGCTGCTTACATATTGGGCATTAAGATCCATAGAGATAGATCAAGACGCTTAATTGGACTTTCACAAAGCACATACCTTGACAAGGTTTTGAAGAAGTTCAAAATGGATCAAGCAAAGAAAGGGTTCTTGCCTGTGTTACAAGGTGTGAAGTTGAGTAAGACTCAGTGTCCGACCACCGCAGAAGATAGAGAGAAAATGAAAGATGTTCCCTATGCTTCAGCCGTAGGCTCTATAATGTATGCAATGCTGTGTACCAGACCTGATGTGTGCCTTGCTATAAGTCTAGCAGGGAGGTACCAAAGTAATCGAGGAGTGGATCACTGGACAACGGTCAAGAACATCCTGAAATACCTGAAAAGGACTAAGGATATGTTTCTCATATATGGAGGTGACAAAGAGCTCATCGTAAATGGTTACGTTGATGCAAGCTTTGACACTGATCCGGGCGATTCTAAATCACAAACGGATACGTATTTTTACTAAACGGAGGAGCTGTCAGTTGGTGCAGTTCAAAACAAAGCGTCGTGGCGGGATCTACATGTGAAGCAGAGTACATAGCTGCTTCGGAAGCAGCAAATGAAGGAGTCTGGATGAAGGAGTTCAAATCCGATCTAGGTGTCATACCTAGTGCATCGGGTCCAATGAAAATCTTTTGTGACAATACTGGTGCAATTGCCTTGGCAAAGGAATCCAGATTTCACAAGAGAACCAAGAACATCAAGAGACGCTTCAATTCCATTCCGGATTTAGTCCAAGTGGGAGACATAGAAATTTGCAAGATACATACGGATCTGAATGTTGCAGACCCGCTGACTAAGCCTCTTCCACGAGCAAAACATGATGAGCACCAAGGCTCCATGGGTGTTAGAATCATTACTGTGTAATCTAGATTATTGACTCTAGTGCAAGTGGGAGACTAAAGGAAATATGCCCTAGAGGCAATAATAAAGTTATTATTTATTTCCTTATATCATGATAAATGTTTATTATTCATGCTAGAATTGTATTAACCGGAAACATAATACATGTGTGAATACATAGACAAACATAGTGTCACTAGTATGCCTCTACTTGACTAGCTCATTGATCGAAGATGGTTAAGTTTCCTAACCATAGACAAGAGTTGTCATTCGATTAACAGGATCACATCATTAGGAGAATGATGTGATTGACTTGACCCATTTCGTTAGCTTAGCACTTGATCGTTTAGTTTGTTCCTATTGCTTTCTTCATGACTTATACATGTTCCTATGACTATGAGATTATGCAACTCCCGTTTACCGGAGGGACACTTTATGTGCTACCAAACGTCACAACATAACTAGGTGATTATAAAGGTGCACTAGTAGAAAACAGGGCTTTGGTCCACGCCGGGTCAGCCCATTAGTTCCGGTTCAGTCTAGAACCGGGACCAATGTGGGCATTGGTCCCGGTTCATGAGCCCAGGGGGCCGGCCGGGCCACGTGGGCCATTGGTCCCGGTTCATCTGGACCTTTTGGTCCCAGTTGGTGGGATGAACCGGGACCAATGGGCCTCGCTCCTGGCCCACCACCATTGGTCCCGGTTGGTGGCTTGAACCGGGACCAAAGGCTCCCCTTTGGTCCCGGTTCATGCCACCAACCGGGACCAATGAGGTGCCTATATATACCCCCTCGCGCAAGAGCAGAGCACAGTGCTCTATTTTTTCTGGCCGAGGGGGAGAGGGCTTTGTGGTGCTCTAGCTCACCTCCTATGCACATGAGGTGTTCGATGGAATGCCCGAGCCACACTACTTAAGCTTTCTCCTCTCGAAGCTCGACCTCCAAGCTCCATTTTCCTCGAGATTTGTCTAGATTTAGCGGTCCATCACGCCCCGTCCCCGTCTTCACCGCTGTCGATCACCCGCGTCGATCTCATCACCGACACCACCGTGGTGAGCCTCTTGTTCTTATCTTCTTTCTGAAAGGAAAAATATTCTTACTTGTATGTTTAGATAGATACTTGTATCATTTTCTTACATTTATTATTGCATCTTATATAGTGCGATGGTTTTGGTATCCGCCCTCGTCGGCCCTCGTCCTGTCTATGATTCGGATGTGGTATGTATATTATCTTTATAACTATTGGTTCATTTATTGTTTATGAAAATTATGCCGACCAACGTGACATAGATTTTATTTATCTAGGATGTATGTGAATCGGAAATGCCAATCGACCCTATTGTCGAGAGGTTAAATTTAGTTGAAGAAGAAAACAATTTGTTGAAGGAAAAAATAAAAAAAAATGAGGAGGAGAAGATGATATTGGAGTTGCATGTTGCGGATGTCGTCGATGAACACAAGATCAAGATGGATGCAATGCGCTTGAAGATTAGAAAGATTAGAAAATATGCCATTCATACCGAGGCTTGGTATCATTATGCTGTTGGATCAATTGTTACCTTGGTTGCGATTATGATCGCATTTGTTTTTGCATTGAAATGTTTTACATAGTTTCAATGTATGGTTTAATTAATTAGATGCTCTGGAGAGCTATATGTTGTTAGATGAGAACTATGTATGCACTTTGGTTTTAATGTGATGATGAACTTCTATTAATTTGGACACTTAATTATATATAATGCACGCAGATGAACCATCAATGGATGTACGGTGACAGACACACCCGCGAGTACATTAAGGGCGTGCATGAGTTTCTCGATGCGGCTGGGGCAAACAAGCAGAATGGTTTTATGTGTTGTCCATGCACTGAATGTGGGAATACGAGGTCTTACTCTAACCGGAAAATCCTTCACTCCCACCTGCTTTACAAGGGTTTCATGCCACACTATAGTGTTTGGACGAGGCACGGAGAAATAGGGGTTATGATGGAAGACAGCGAAGAAGAAGACTACGATGACAACTATGTGCCCCCTGAATACGGTGATGCTGCAACGGGGGGAGCTGGTGAAGATCAAGAGGAACCAGACGATGTGCCCAATGATGCTGCAACGGGTGAAGCTGCTGAAGATCAAGAGGAACCAGACGATGTGCCCGATGATGATGATCTCCGCCAGGTCATTGTCGATGCAAGGACGCAATGCATTAGTCAAAAGGAGAAGCTGAAGTTCGATCGCATGTTAGAGGATCACAAAAAAGGGTTATACCCCAATTGCGAAGATGGCAACACAAAGCTCGGTACCGTACTGGAATTGCTGCAGTGGAAGGCAGAGAATGCTGTGGCTGACAAAGGATTTGAGAAGCTACTGAAAATATTGAAGAAGAAGCTTCCAAAGGATAACGAATTGCCCGAAAGTACATACGCAGCAAAGAAGGTCATATGCCCTCTAGGATTGGAGGTGGAGAAGATACATGCATGCCCTAATGACCGCATCCTCTACCGCGGTGCATACAAGGATCTGAACGCATGCCCGGTATGCGGTGCATTGCGGTATAAGATCAGACGATATGACCCTGGTGATGTTGACGGCGAGCCCCCCAGGAAGAGGGTTCCTGCGAAGGTGATGTGGTATGCTCCTATAATACCACGGTTGAAACGTCTGTTCAAAAACGAAGAGCATGCCAAGTTGATGCGATGGCACAGTGAGAACCGAAAGAAAGATGGGAAGTTGAGAGCACCCGCTGACGGGTCGCAGTGGAGAAAAATCGAGAGAAAGTACTGGGATGAGTTTGCAAAGGACCCAAGGAATGTATGGTTTGCTTTAAGCGCGGATGGCATTAATCCTTTCGGGGAGCAGAGCAGCAATCACAACACCTGGCCCGTGACTCTATGTATGTATAACCTTCCTCCTTGGATGTGCATGGAGTGGAAGTTCATTATGATGCCAGTTCTCATCCAAGGCCCTAAGCAACCCGGCAACGAAATTGATGTGTACCTAAGGCCATTAGTTGAAGAACTTTTACAGCTATGGAATGAAAATGGTGTACGTATGTGGGATGAGCACAGACATGAGGAATTTAACCTTAAGGTGTTGCTGTTCGTGACCATCAACGATTGGCCCGCTCTTAGTAACCTCTCAGGACAGACAAACAAAGGATACCACGCATGCACGCACTGTTTAGATGACACTGAAAGTATATACCTGGACAAATGCAGGAAGAATGTGTACCTAGGCCATCGTCGATTTCTTCCGACCAACCATCAATGTCGAAAGAAAGGCAAGCATTTCAAAGGCGAGGCAGATCACCGGAAGAAGCCCGCCATGCGCACCGGTGATCACGTGCTTGCTATGGTCAATGATTTACACTAAGTAATCTTTGGAAAGGGTCCCGGTGGACTAGCTGTTCCGAATGACGCTGAGGGACACGCACCCATGTGGAAGAAGAAATCTATATTTTGGGACCTACCCTACTGGAAAGACCTAGAGGCCCGATCCTCAATCGACGTGATGCACGTGACGAAGAACCTTTGCGTGAACCTGCTAGGCTTCTTGGGAGTGTATGGGAAGACAAAAGATACACCTGAGGCATGGGAGGACCTGCAATGTTTGCACGAAAAAGACGGCATGCCTCCGAAGCAGTATAAAGGTCCTGCTAGCTACGCTCTTACGAAAGAAGAGAAAGAAATCTTCTTTGAATGCCTGCTTATTATGAAGGTCACGACTGGCTTCTCATCGAATATAAAGGGAATAATAAATATGCCAGAGAAAAAGTTTTAGAACCTAAAGTCTCATGACTGCCACGTGATTATGACGCAACTGCTTCCGGTTGCATTGAGGGGGCTTCTACCGGAAAACGTCCGATTAGCCATTGTGAAGCTATGTGCATTCCTCAATGCAATCTCTCAGAAGGTGATCGATCCAAAAATCGTACCAAGGCTAAGGAGTGATGTGGCGCAATGTCTTGACAGTTTCGAGCTAGTATTCCCACCATCCTTCTTCAATATCATGACACACGTCCTAGTTCATCTAGTCGACGAGATTGTCATCCTGGGGCCTGTATTTCTACACAATATGTTCCCCTTTGAGAGGTTCATGGGAGTCCTAAAGAAATATGTCCGTAATCATGCTAGGCCAGAAGGAAGCATCTCCATGGGCCATCAAACAGAGGATGTTATCGGGTTTTGTGTTGACTTCATTCCTGGCCTTAACAAGATAGGTCTCCCTAAATCGCGGTATGAGGGGAGACTGACTGGAAAAGGCACTCTTGGAAGAGACTCAATAATATGCAGGGACGGATATTCTTGGTCTCAAGCACACTACACAGTTCTACAGAACTCTACCTTGGTGACCCCGTATGTCAATGAACACAAGAACAGTCTACGCTCCAAACACCCGGAGCAGTGCGACGACTGGATTACATGTGAACACATCAGGACTTTCAGCAGTTGGTTGGAAACACGTCTCCGAGGTGACAACACTGTTTGTGATGAGTTGTACTTGTTGTCCAGGGCACCATCTTTGACTGTATTGACTTACAAAGGATACGAGATAAATGGGAATACATTTTACACGATCGCCCAAGATCAAAAGAGCACCAACCAAAACAGCGGTGTCCGCTTTGATGCAGCAACCAAGAGCGGAAAGGATACATATTATGGTTACATAGTGGACATATGGCAACTTGACTATGGACCTGATTTTAAGGTCCCTTTGTTTAAGTGCAAATGGGTCAATCTGTTAGGCGGGGGGTACAGGTAGACCCACAGTACGGAATGACAACAGTGGATCTGAAAAATCTTGGGTACACTGACGAACCATTCGTCCTAGCCAATGATGTGGCACAGGTTATCTATGTGAAGGACATGTCTACCAAACCGAGAAAAAGAAAAGATAAGGAAGCGAATACATCATATGATGAGCCAAAGCGCCAGATAGTTCTTTCAGGAAAAAGGGACATCCTGGGAGTGAACGGCAAGACAGACATGTCTGAAGATTATGAAAAGTTTCATGAAATTCCTCCCTTCAATGTCAAGGCTGACCCAAGCATCCTGATAAACAATGAAGATTATCCATGGTTACGGCGCAATAAGCAAATGACACAAGCAAAGAAAAAGTGAAGACTTTCTCCCGCAACTATTATGATGATACCATGCCAAATTTGTAACAGACGAGTATGCTATGCCAACTTTTTCAGAGTTCATTTGAAAACTATGAATTTAGGTCGAATTTTCTCTATAGGTGCATCTATGTTCAAATTTGAACTATTCAAATTTGAAAACTAATGGCACTAACAGAAAGTTTATATTTTTTCTAAAACTAATGGCACTAACAGAAAGTTTATAATTTTGCTGACCTAAAAGCAAAAAGAATTAAAAAATAAAGAAAAAAACAAAAGAAAATAAATATACAGAAAATAAAACAAAAAAACTGGAAAAAACATAAAAATAGCAACAATAAGTATTTTGTTGTAAGTAGAAACAAAATAAAATAAATAAAGCAACAAAGAAAACAAAAAAAACTAAAAAAGTGTTTTCAAATTTGAAAACTAATGGCACTAACAGAAAGTTTATAATTTTTCTAAAACTAAAAGCAAAAAGAATTAAAAAATAAAGCAAAAAACAAAAGGAAATAAATAATGCAGAAAACAAAACAAAAAAACTAGAAAAAATAGGGCTCACCCCTATAATATTTGATACGACTAACTAAAATTACCAAATTGAGTATAATGATAAAACACAGTAATATTAAATAGCAGGAAAAAGATTGACTCAAAAATCAATTTTTATAGTAAAGTTATTCATAAACTAGTGATTCACACAAATTAAAAAAATCAAATTTAAACTATTCAAATTTTAAAACTAATGGCACTAAAATAAAAAAGAAATCACTACGAAACTATAAGTATTTAGTTCTAAGTAGAAACAAAAAAAACAAAAAAATGCCACCTACTGGGCCCCCACGGCCTGAATACGACTAGAAACCCTACCATGGGCCAGGATTCAGGCCCGCGGGAGGCCCAATAGGCCCATAGGCACAGATTGCAATGTTAGGCCCGAAAGCCTTCTTTAGAGAGGAGCTCGAGAGGGAAGGCGCACCGCACCTTATAAACAGGTGCGCCTCCCTCTCAACTAGCGAGGTGGGACTAAATATTTGGGTTCGGGGCAGCACAGGCCTTTGGTCCCGGTTGGTGGCACCAACCGGGACCAAAGGCCGCCGCTTCCCGCCCTTTGGGCCGCTTCCTCCCCTGCCGGCCCCGACACCATCGCCGTCGCCGCGCGCGCCGCCCCTGCCCCGACCCCGTCGTCGTCGCCGCACGCGCCACCTGTTCCCCGACACCGTCGTCGTCGCCGCGTGCGCCGCCCCTTCCCCAACCCCGTCGCCGTCGCCCCGACCACACGCCGCCACCTTCGGTCCGGCCGCCGGCGCCATTTCCTCTTATTTTTTTCATTATTATAAAAATGTGCATATATGTATATGTTCTCTGTGTATATATGTTCATATATGCAAAAGTTAGATTTTAGAAAAACTTTATATATGCAAAAATTTATACATATATGCAAGTATATATGTATTTTATATATGCAAAAATTTATATATCTAGCTAGGAAGAAGGAAGAAAGGAAGAAGAAGAAAAACTTATATATGAAATCTATGTATGTATATATGAGAAATGTATGTATGTATAGATGTATGTATGTGGATACATGAGGGGGGTCGATATACCCCCTCTCCGACAGCATTTTTGTGCATTTTAGGTTAGTGTATATATATGTTGATGTATATATGCAAAAGATAGATTTTTAGAAAAAATACTATTTTTTCTGTTGATGATATGATGATGTTTTTTTTCATATATGCATTTTTTCATATATGTATTAATTTTTTAAGTTGTTAGTAGATATCGATTTTAGGTTAGTGCATTTTATCACTGATTTTAGGTTAGTTGATTGATTTAGTGCATTTTATATTTGTTGCATTTTAGGTTAGTGCATTTTATGTTAGTGGAGAGGTAAAAGTAAAATAAGGAAAAGGAAAATAAGTAGAGAAAGAAGGAGAAGAAGGAGAAGATGAGGAGAGGAAGAAGAGGAACAAGAAGAAAAAAAGAGGAGAAGAAGAAGGAATAGAGGAGTTTCTTCTGCTTTTTTTTCTCCTCTTTTTTTTCTTCTTCTTCTTAATTTTTATCGGGAACGAGGGTGTTGAGGATCGCCGAGGGGTCGAGGGTCGGGAACTAGGGTAGAGGGTCGAGGGTCGTTAAGGGGTCAAGGGTCGAGGGTTTCAGGGTCGAGGGTTCGAGGGTTCTATAGGGTCGAGGGTCGAGGGTTCCAGGGTCGTCTAGGGGTTGAGGGTTCCAGGGTCGTCGAGGGTTCAAGGGGTCGAGGATCGCCGAGGGGTCGAGAGAGGTTTCCTAGTGTCAAAGTATTGAAGAAATCCATGGCTTCATCATTAGCCGGAAGTAACCAGGGCATGACGAAGTCCTCCAAAATTATTTTGGAATGGTGTCCCGAATAGGATAATTTGCCTTTTTGTATGAATTTCAGCAAAGGCCTTCCAAATAACGATATTTGGAAGGTTCTTGATGAACTTTGTATCAAAAAGCGAATTATCCTATCAAGGACTCCGTTCCAAAATAACTTTGGAGAGCTTCGTACCATCATGCACATGTTACTTTCGCCTAATGATGAAGACATGGTTTTGTTGAATCCTTTGACACTACGCAACATACCGACCCCTCGGCTATCCTCTCGAACATGAGAGGAAGAAGAGGATCACCGAGGGGTCGAGGGTTCCAGGGTCGTCGAGGGTTCGAGGGGTCGAGGATCGCCGAGGGGTCGAGAGAGGTTTCCTAGTGTCAAAGTATTGAAGAAATCCATGGCTTCATCATTAGCCAGAAGTAACCAGGGCATGACGAAGTCCTCCAAAATTATTTTGGAATGGTGTCCCGGATAGGATAATTTGCCTTCTTGTATGAATTTCAGCAAAGGCCTTCCAAATAACAATATTTGGAAGGTTCTTGTTGAACTTTGTACCAAAAAACGAATTATCCTATCTAGGACTCCGTTCCAAAATAACTTTGGAGAGCTTCGTACCATCATGCACATGTTACTTTCAGCTAATGATGAAGACATGGTTTTGTTGAATCCTTTGACACTAGGCAACCTCCCGAACCCTCGGCAATGCTCTCGAACATGAGAGGAAGAAGACGATAAAAAAAGAAGAGGAAGAAGAAAAAAAAAGAGAAGAAAGAATAGAGGAGTTCTTCTCCTCTATTATTTCTTCTCCTCTTTTTTTTCTTCTTCTTCCTCTTTTTTTTATCGGGAACGAGGGTCGTCGAGGGACATAGATGTAGTGTCGTCGTTGTCGATATATACCCCCTCCCGATAGCTTACTATGATTAGGTAGCTAGTTCTACGTTTGGCACTAATATATCCATCTGTCATGTTTGAATAATAATTGCCATGTTGTAAATATTTGTAGAAACTATGGACACCGCCCTAGACGAAGCAAAACAAGCGTTGTTGAGGGACATAATCGCAGAAGGAAGTGATGCCGTCTCGTTGTTTCTCAACGAAACCGATGGTCTGGAAGGAGAGGGTGAACAAGCTGGCTACGGTGACCTAATGCCGGTGCAAGAAGAAGAACATGAGGACGGCTCCGGTGACCCAATGCCGGTGCAAGAAGGAGACCGTGATGACGGCTCCGGTGACCGAACCGAGTCTGGCCAGGTATATATATTAGTTAAGCCTGTGCTGACTAGCTGATTGATGCATTCATTGTTTTGGTATGTACACATATTAATTAAGTCTTTATTCTTTTTTCTAGCCCTCCGGATCGAGCACAACTTCGGTAAAGAGATGAGGCCCAAAGAAAAAGTTGAGCTCGGATGAAAAGTTTGAGATCATAGCAATCGCGCCCGACGGCCAACCGATTGAACCCCTCCGGACAAAGAGCGCATTTGTTGCTCAGTGCGGGGTTCTGGTTATGGACAAGATCCCGATAAGCATCTAACAATGGTTTAAGCCGGCTACAGAAGACCCTGAGGTGTATTATGTCAATGATATGCAGAAAAATGATCTTTGGACTGAGCTGAAGTCAAATTTCACCCTACCGCCAGAGGATAATCCAGAGAACCCAGTTAAAGAGAAATTAATCAAGTCTTTTGCTCTTAAGAGGATGGAAGAACTATTCAGGAGGTGGAAGAAAGAGCTGAATAAGTTTGTCGAAAATAATGAGACACCAGAATTCAAGGGCATATATGAGAAGATCAAAGATCACTGGCCCGCATTTGTGGCCCACAAGACATCGGAAAAGAGTAAGAAGATGTCAGCGACAAATAAGCAAAATGCTACGAAGAAGATGCTTCACCATCGCATGGGGTCAGGTGGCTACCTCGTAGCCCGGCCTAAGTGGGCCAAGACTGAGAATGATCTAGTTGATAAAGGGATCAAACCAGAGACAATTAGCTGGCCAGACCGTTGCCGGACTTGGTTCTTCGGGGCTGGCGGAACCTTGGACCCTGTAACAGGGAAGTGCATTTGGACGAACGATCAAATGGACATACCAGTCAGGAAGCTTAAGCAGTATATTGAAGCAGTGCAGCAAGGGAAGTTCTTTCCAGACAGAGAGAACGACGAGCTCACAATGGCCATCGGGAATCCTGAGCACCCTGGACGGACACGAGGCACGCCAGGCTCCATTCCATGGAAGGTTGGGTTTCCGGACGCAGGCGGTTACAAATCCCATGAGAGGAGGAAAAAAGTGCAGCAGACCCAAATGCAGGCGCTGCAAGCAAGGGTAGACGCGATAGAGGAACGAGAAGCAAATCGCAGCAAACGTACTGCCGAAGCCTCCCCCGAAGCTACCCCACCATCTCAGCGCAGAAGCAGCGTGGCTTCCACCGAGCTGCTTCAGCCGGAGCATGCCTTGATGGCTCCTGCCAGCTATCCCATGGATGCTATCACAAAGTCTCAAAATTGCCACCTTATGACGCAATGGATGAATTTGAAGGTCAAGGCGGCTGTTGGCCCTGTTTATCCTACTGAACCCAGCACAACTTTTCACTGCCGGCCGATTCCAGAAGGATATGCTAGGGTGATGGTGGATGAAATAACGGAGGGATTTGAGGACCTCCAGCTTGACCACCCTACCGGTGAAGGGGAGACTCGGCTGGGGTCTGCTCTGAAACTGGACGCCTCCGCCTCCTCCTCCTCCTCCGGCGAGTCAGAGCACTCCGCCTCCTCCACCGCCTCCTCCTCCGGGGAGTGACGACCAGGGCCCTCGGCCGGCTCCTTCTCCGGCGTGTGGCGGCACTCTGCCTCCTTCTCCGCCTGCGCCGACACGCCCGAGCAGCCAGCCTCCTCCTTCTCCGCCTCGTCAGCAAGGGCGGAAGAGACCTGCCGCCGCTCCAGCTGCTCCGGTGCGTCGTAGTCCTTCTCCTCCGCCTCGTAAGCAAGTAAAGAAGACAACCGCTCCGTCTGCTCGGTCGGCATCTAGCAGTACAACCAGAGGCGGGAGGACATACAGATTCGGTCCTTCTTTGAAGACTCCAGAGAAGTTACCATATGAGAGGACCCCGGAGGAGAACGCCGAGATCGCGTGAACCGAAGTGGATGACTGGTTTCAAGGGTTGAGAGCAAAGAGACATCCACCTCTGGAGGAGAAGGTAGATCCGGTGAAAGTGAAGCGCACTCTGGCTGCCCTGGCAAAACCACCCAAGTCTCCGCCGAAAGGCAACTATGAGTGCATTATTGCAAAGACATGGGCCGAAGCGGAGCGGTCGGGAAGTACAGTCAGTGATCAAAGGCTGAAAGAACGACGAGCAGCTGGGAAACAAATTGCCCAGCTCGGCGAACAAGCGAAGCAATCGTGCCCCCCCTCAAGGTGCCTAGCGACATCATCGATCCGAGGATGGTGCCCGGTTATGGCAATGTTGACGATTACCTGCCCGACGATGTACATTATGATACCATGGAGGTGCAGATACACATATACGAGTACGGGAAGCCTCTTGTCAAAGATGAAAAATCTTTAACAACGATGATGCGAAGATTACATGATTGGTACTTGAAAATCTGCAGAGAGTCTGGGGGGAGGAGTACTTTGTATGCGAGAGTTAAACCGGAGCATGACCTCGTTGGAATTGAACTGTTGCCTATTCCATTTGAGGAGTTCTATCAGTTTTTCAATCAATTGGCCCTCGATAAAACAACGATCACCTGCTACTGTCTGTAAGTACTACTACTTCTGTCATTAAGTCTCTCTATATAGCTCATCTCTTTCATTGCATCTATTTATAATTATCCTCACTATATTATGCCGAATGAAGATCGCCGAATTGAAGAAAAGACAAATCAGTGATATTGGGTTCATTAACACATATCTCATAGATGCAACTGAGGTTCAACATCGTCCCGGAGATACCGAGGCCAACTTGCTACGATCATTCAAAAAAATGAAAACAAAGATATAATACTCTTTCCTTACAACTTCAAGTGAGTGTTACTGTCTTGTGCATATTCGGTTTCCCTTATATATTAGTCCAGGTTATAGTAATGTAATTGATGAGTTATGCATGCGTGTGCAGTTTCCACTATATTCTCCTAGAGATTAGGCTTGAGCAGGGAGTAGTAACCGTCTTGGACTCTAAACGAAAAGATCCCCAGGAGTATGCAGACATGACTGAAATCCTCAGGAAGTAAGTTAAATCGATCATTATCCACCATATCAGCAACTTTGTTCATTTCCTGATATCAAGTAATTGTTTTCTTTGTCCGGCAAGGTTTGGAGAAAATTCACCAAAACAGTTCCGGGACTGCCGAAGGAGCTGGAATTTAGACACCCGAAAGTAAGTACTATAGTAGCATGTTCCGCGCATCTCCTAGTGATTCAAGCGCTAGTTTCATCAATACCATTTAGCATTCTTGCTTATCAGTTTGATTGACCTCTATTTCTTGTAAAGTGGTTGTGGCAGGAAAAAGGGAATGATTTCTGTGGATACTACGTCTGCGAGTCCATCCGCCACACGACCTGTGAGCGGGGCGGGTACTCTGACGAACAATATGAAGTACGTAAATAACAACATTCACAATTTTATTTTATTACCATCATTTGTATTGAGTTTCATTCATTCATATATATATGTATTGACCCCCTTCTTCAAATTAGATGTTTCGGAAGCGGGATGAACTCCTAGCACCAGCTCGCATGCGAGCAATTCAAGAGGAATTGGCGGCATTCTTTCTTGACCAAGTGATCGCTGAAGACGGAGAATACTATGTGGACCATGAGTCCGTATGATTATATTTGTAAGAGATAATTATTGTATATATGTAGCCGGTAGTGTCGGATAGATATACGAGAACTTGTTGTTCGACCAATCTCTCGGAGAAGGAGAGGTGGTCGATATCACTTCTCTCTGTATGCATATATGTTCATGATGATCTTCTGTTTCCTTTGTTTGCTTACTAGCTAACTAGCGTGTCTAGTCCTCTCTATACATATGTATAGTACGTAACGTCGACCAAGCACGGACGTAAGAGAGGACACTTCTCTCTATTAATTATAGCTAGCTAACACAATATATGAAACACCTTAATTAACCC
>NC_041380.1:505902453-505920040 GCF_002162155.2 Triticum dicoccoides
TTCAAAAAAAAACAAAAACCCCAACCACAGAAATGCTGACGTGTGGATGCCTATTGGTCCCAGTTGGTGCCACCAACCGGGACCGAAGGGTCTCCTGCCTGGGCTCTGCGCACTGCGCACGTGGAGGCCCATCAGTCCTAGTTCTGGATTGAACCGGGACTAAAGGTACAGGGCATTAGTACCGGCACTTTAGTCCCGGTTCAGGAACCGGACCGGGACTAAAGACCCTTACGAACCGGGACTATAGGCCCTTTTTCTACCAGTGGTGCTCTACAGGTGTCTCTGAAGGTACTTGTTGGGTTGGCATATTTCGAGATTAAGATTTGTCACTCCGACTGTCGGAGAGCTATCTCTGGGCCCTCTCGGTAATGCACATCACATAAGCCTTGCAAGCATTGCAACTAAATAAGTTAGCTGCAGGATGATGTATTACGGAACGAGTAAAGAGACTTGCCGGTAACGAGATTGAACTAGGTATTGAGATACCGACGATCGAATCTCGGGCAAGTAACATACCGATGACCAAGGGAACAACGTATGTTGTTATGCGGTCTGACCGATAAAAGATCTTCGTAGATTATGTAGGAGACAATATGAGCATCCAAGTTCCGCTATTTGTTAT
Organism: Triticum dicoccoides; assembly: GCF_002162155.2. Lineage (NCBI taxonomy): Eukaryota > Viridiplantae > Streptophyta > Magnoliopsida > Poales > Poaceae > Triticum > Triticum dicoccoides. The sequence continues at coordinate 505,903,076 of NC_041380.1, forward strand.
TGACCGGAGACGTGTCTCGGTCATGTCTACATTGTTCTCGAACCCATAGGGTCCGCATGCTTAATGTTACGATGATATTTTCATTATGAGTTTATATATTTTTGGTGTACCGAAGGTTGTTCGGAGTCCCGGATATGATCACGGACATGACAAGGAGTCTCGAAATGGTCGATACATAAATATCGATATATTGGATGGCTATATTCGGACACCGGAAGTGTTTCGGGTGATTTCGGAGAAAACCGGAGTGCCGGAAGGGTTACCGGAACCCCCCGGGGAAGTATTGGGCCTTAGTGGGCCTGAGGGGAGAGAGAGGGCAGCAGCCCAGGAGGTGTCGCGCCCCCTCCCATGGGTAGTCCGAATTGGACTAGGGGAAGGGGGCGCGGCCCCTCTTTCCCTCTCCCTCTCCCTCTCTTTCCTTCCCCCTTCTCTCTTCCTAGTTGGACTAGGAAAGGGGAGTCCTACTCCTACTAGGAGGAGGACTCCCCCCTCCTTGGCGCGCCCAAGGGCCGGCCGGCCTCTCCCCCTTGCTCCTTTATATACAGGGGCAGGGGAGCACCTCTAGACACACAAGTTGATCTACGTGATCGTTCTCTTAGCCGTGTGCGATGCCCCCCTCCACCATAATCCTTGATAATATTGTAGCGGTGCTTAGGCGAAGCCCTGCGATGGTAGAACATCAAGATCGTCACCACACCGTCGTGCTGACGGAACTCTTCCCCGACACTTTGCTGGATCGGAGTCCGGGGATCGTCGTCGAGTTGAACGTGTGCTAGAACTCGGAGGTGCCGTAGTTTCGGCGCTTGATCGGTCGGGCCGTGAAGACGTACGACTACATCAACCGCGTTGTGCTAACGCTCCCGCTTCCGGTCTACGAGGGTACGTAGACAACACTCTCCCCTCTTGTTGCTATGCATCACCATGATCTTGCGTGTGCGTAGGTAAATTTTTGAAATTACTACGTTCCCCAACATCGGCGGTATTGTTGGATGAAGCGGCCCAAACCGACATTACACGTACGCTTACGCGAGACTGGTTCTACCGACGTGCTTTGCACACAGGTGGCTGGCAGGTGTCGGTTCTCCAACTTTAGTTGAACCGAGTGTGGTTCGGTCCTTGAGAAGGTTAAAACAACACTAACTTGACGAATTATCGTTGTGGTTTTGATGCGTAGGTAAGAACGGTTCTTGCTCAGCCCGTAGCAGCCACGTAAAACTTGCAACAACAAAGTAGAGGACGTCTAACTTGGTTTTGCAGGGCATATTGTGATGTGATATGGTCAAGACATGATGCTATATTTATTGTATGAGATGATCATGTTTTGTAACCAAGTTATCGGCAACTGGTAGGAGCCATATGGTTGTCGCTTTATTGTATGCAATGCAATCGCCCTGTAATTGCTTTACTTTATCACTAAGCGGTAGCGATAGTCGTAGAAGCAATAGTTGGCGAGACAACAACGATGCTATGATGGAGATCAAGGTGTCGCGCCGGTGACAATGGTGATCATGACGGTGGTTCGGAGATGGAGATCACAAGTACAAGATGATGATGGCCATATCATATCACTTATATTGATTGCTTGTGATGTTTATCTTTTATGCATCTTATCTAGCTTTGATTGACGGTAGCATTATAAGATGATTTCTCACTAAATTTCAAGGTATAAGTGTTCTCCCTGAGTATGCACCATTGCGAAAGTTCTTCGTGCTGAGACACCACGTGATGATCGGGTGTGATAAGCTCTACGTTCAAATACAACGGGTGCAAGACAGTTTTGCACACGCAGAATACTCAGGTTAAACTTGACGAGCCGAGCATATGTAGATATGGCCTCAGAACACTGAGACCGAAAGGTCGAGCGTGAATCATATAGAAGATATGATCAACATAGTGATGTTCACCATTGAAAACTACTCCATCTCACGTGATGATCGGACATGGTTTAGTTGATATGGATCACGTGATCACTTAGATGATTAGAGGGATGTCTATCTAAGTGGGAGTTCTTTAGTAATATGATTAATTGAACTTTAATTTATCATGAACTTAGTTCTGATAGTATTTTTCAAATAATATTGTAGATCAATAGCTCGCGTTGTTGCTTCCCTTTGTTTTATATGTGTTCCTAGAGAAAACAAAGTTGAAAGATGATAGTAGCAATGATGCGGACTAGGTCCATGATCTGAGGTTTATCCTCATTGCTGCATAGAAGAATTATGTCCTAGATGCACCACTAGGTGATAGACCTATTGCAGGAGCATATACAGACGTTATGAACGTTTGGCTAGCTCAATATGATGACTACTTGATAGTTTAGTGCACCATGCTTAATGGTTTAGAATCGGGACTTCAAAGATGTTTTGAACGTCATGGACCATATGAGATGTTCCAGGAGTTGAAGTTAATATTTCAAGCAAATACCCGAGTTGAGAGATATGAAGTCTCCAACAAGTTCTATAGCTAAAAGATGGAGGAGAATAGCTCAAGCAGTGAGCATGAGCTCAGATTGTCTGGGTACTACAATCGCTTGAATCAAGTGGGAGTTAATCTTCCAGATAAGATAGTGATTGACATAATTCTCTAGTCACTATCACCAATTTACTAGAACTTCGTGATGAACTATAATATGCAAGGGATAACGGAAACGTTTCCCAAGCTCTTCGTGATGCTGAAATCGACGAAGGTAGAAATCAAGAAAGAGCATCAACTGTTGATGGTTAACAAGACCACTAGTTTCAAGAAAAGGGCAAAGGGATAGAAGGTAAACTTCAAGAAGAACGACAAGAAAGTTGCTGCTCAAGTGAAGAAGCCCAAGTCTGGACCTAAAGCCTGAAACTGAGTGCTTCTACTGCAAAGGGACTAGTCACTGGAAGCGGAACTGCCCCAAGTATTTGGTGGATAAGAAGGATGGCAAAGTGAACAAAAATATATTTGATATACATGTTATTGATGTTTACTTTACTAGTGTTTATAGCAAACCCTCGGTATTTGATACTGGTTCAGTTTCTAAGAGTAGTAACTCGAAACGGGAGTTGCAAAATAAACAGAGACTAGTTAAGGGTGAAGTGATGATGTGTGTTGGAAGTGGTTCCAAGATTGATGTGATCATCAGCATCACACACTCCCTATATTTACGAGATTAGTGTTGAACCTAAATAAGTGTTATTTGGTGTTTGCGTTGAGCATGAATATGATTTGATTGTGTTTATTGCAATACTGCTATTCATTTAAAGTTAGAGAATAATTGTTGTTCTGTTTACATGAATAAAACCTTCAATGGTCATACACCCAATGAAAATAGTTTGTTGGATCTCGATCGTAGTGACACACATATTCATAATATTGAACCCAAATAGATGCAAAGTTAATAATGATAGTGCAACTTATTTGTGGCACTGCCGTTTAGGTCATATTGGTGTAAAGCGCATGAAGAAACTCCATGCTGATGGGCTTTTGGAATCACTTGATTATGAATCACTTGATGCTTGCCAACCATGCCTCATGAGCAAGATGACTAAAACTCCGTTCTCCGGAACAATGGAGCGAGCAACAGATTTGTTGGAAATCATACATACTGCTGTATGTGGTCCAATGAATGTTGAGGCTCGCGGCGGGTATCGTTGTTTTCTCACCTTCACAGATGATTTGAGCAGATATGGGTATATCTACTTGATGAAACATAAGTCTGAAACATTTGAAAAGTTCAAAGAATTTCAGAGTGAAGTGGAAAATCATCATAACAAGAAAATAAAGTTTTCTGTGATTTGATCGCGGAGACGAATATTTGAGTTACGAGTTTGGCCTTCAATTAAAACAATGTGGAATAGTTTCACAAACTCATGCCACCCGGAACACCATAGAGTAATGGTGTGTCCGAACATCATAACTGTACTTTATTAGATATGGTGCGATCTATGATGTCTCTTACCAATTTACCACTATCGTTTTGGGGTAATGCATTAGAGACAGCTGCATTCACTTTAAAAGAGGGCACCATATAAATCCATTGAGACGACACCGTATGAACTGTGGTTTAGCAAGAAACCTAAGCTGTCATTTCATAAAGTTTGGGGTTGTGATGCTTATGTGAAAAAGTTTCATCCTAATAAGCTCAAACCCAAATCAGAGAAGTGCGTCTTCATAGGATACCAAAAAGTAACTGTTGGGTACACCTTCTATCACAGATCCAAAGGCAAGATCTTTGTTCCTAAGAATGGATTCTTTCTAGAGAAGTTTCTCTCAAAAGAAGTGAGTGCGAGGAAAGTAGAACTTGATGAGGTAACTATACCTGCTCCCTTATTGGAAAGTAGTTCACCACAGACATCTGTTCCTGTGACTCTTACACCAATTAAGAGAGGAAGCTAATGATGATGATCATGTAACTTCAGACCAAGTTAATACCGAACCTCATAGGTCAACCATAGAGAGATCGACACCAGAGTGCTACGGTAATCCTGTTCTAGAGGTCATGTTACTTGACCATGACAAACCTACGAACTATGAGGAAGCAATGATGAGCCCAGATTCCTCGAAATGGCTTGAGGCCATGAAATCTGAGATGCGATCCATGTATGAGAACAAAGTGTGGACTTTAGTTGACTTGCCCGATGATAGGCAGGTGATGTCTACTACACAACCTTCTTCTTGTAGACGTTGTTGGGCCTCCAAGTGCAGAGGTTTGTAGGACAGTAGCAAATTTCCCTCAAGTGGAAGACCTAAGGTTTATCAATCCGTAGGAGGTGTAGGATGAAGATGGTCTCTCTCAAGCAACCCTGCAACCAAAAAACAAAGAGTCTCTTGTGTCCCCAATACAATGGTAAATTGTATAGGTGCACTAGTTCGGCGAAGAGATGGTGATACAAGTGCAATATGGATGGTAGATATAGGTTTTTGTAATCTGAAAATATTAAAACAGCAAGGTAACAAGTGGTAAAATTGAGCGTAAACGGTATTGCAATGCTAGGAAACAAGGTCTAGGGTTCATACTTTCACTAGTGCAAGTTCTCTCAACAATAATAACATAGTTGGATCATATAACTATCCCTCAACATGCAACAAAGAGTCACTCCAAAGTCACTAATAGCGGAGAACAAACGAAGAGATTATGGTAGGGTACGAAACCACCTCAAAGTCATTCTTTCCAATCAATCCATTGGGCTATTCCTATATGTGTCACAAACAGCCCTAGAGTTCTTACTAGAATAACACCTTAAAACACAAATCAACCAAAACCCTAATGTCACCTAGATACTCCAATGTCACCTCAAGTATCCGTGGGTATGATTATACGATATGCATCACACAATCTCAGATTCATCTATTCAACCAACACATAGAACCTCAAAGAGTGCCCCAAAGTTTCTAGCGGAGAGTCACGACGAAAACATGTGACAACCCCTATGCATAGGTTCATGGGCGGAACCCGCAAGTTGATCACAAAACATACATAAAGTGAATCACGTGATATCCCGTTGTCACCACAGATACGCACGACAAGACATACATCAAGTGTTCTCAAATCTTTAAAGACTCAATCCGATAAGATTACTTCAAGGGGAAAACTCAATCCATTACAAGAGAGTAGAGGGGGAGAAGAAACATAAGATCCAACTATAATAGCAAAGCTCGCGATACATCAAGATCGTGCCAAATCAAGAACACGAGAGAGAGAGAGAGATCAAACACATAGCTATTGGTACATACCCTCAGCCCCGAGGGTGAACTACTCCCTCCTCGTCATGGAGAGCGCCGGGATGATGAAGATGGCCACCGGTGAGGGATCCCCCCTCCGGCAGGGTGCCGGAACAGGGTCTTAATTGACTTTTGGTGGCTACAGAGGCTTGCGGCGGCGGAACTCCTGATCTAATCTCTGTTCTAGAAGTTTTAGGATACATGAGTATATATGGGTGCAGGAAGTACGTCGGTGGATCTTCGGGGGCCCCACGAGGCAGGGGGCGCGCCCTAGGGGGGGCGCGCCCTCCACCCTCGTGAATGCCTCATGGCTTTCTTGACAGAGGGTCCAAGTCTCCTGGGTCTTATCTGATGAGAAAATCACGTTCCCGAAGGTTTCATTCCGTTTGGACTCCGTTTGATATTCTGTTTCTCCGAAACACTGAAATAGGCAAAAAAACAGCAATTCTGGGCTGGGCCTCCAGTTAATAGGTTAGTCCCAAAAATAATATAAAACTGGAAAATAAAGCTCAATATAGTCCAAAACAGTAGATAATATATCATGGAGCAATCAAAAATTATAGATACGTTGGAGACGTATCAGGCATCCCCAAGCTTAATTCCTGCTCGTCCTCGAGTAGGTAAATGATAAAAAGAGAATTTTTGATGCGGAGTGCTACTTGGCATAATTTCAATGTAATTCTTCTTAATTGTGGTATGAATATTCAGATCCAAAAGATTCAAGGCAAAAGTTCATGTTGACATAAAAATAATAATACTTCAAGCATACTAACAAAGCAATTATGTCTTCTCAAAATAACATGGCCAAAGAAAGTTATCCCTACAAAATCATATAGTCTGGCTATGTTCTATCTTCACCACACAAAGTATTTAAATCATGCACAACCCTGATGACAAGCCAAGCAATTGTTTCATACTTTTGACATTTTCAAAACTTTTTCGATCTTCACGCAATACATGAGCGTGAGCCATGGATATATCACTATATGTGGAATAGAATGGTGGTTGTGGAGAAGACAAAAAGAGGGGAAGATAGTCTCACATCAACTAGGCGTATCAATGGGCTATGGAGATGCCCATCAATAGATATCGATGTGAGTGAGTAGGGATTGACATGCAACGGATGCACTAGAGCTATAAGTATATGAAAGCTCAACAAAAGAAACTAAGTGGGTGTGCATCCAACTCGCTTGCTCACGAAGACCTAGGGCATTCTGAGGAAGCCCATCATTGGAATATACAAGCCAAGTTCTATAATGAAAAATTCCCACTAGTATATGAAAGTGACAACATAGGAGACTCTCTATTATGAAGTTCATGGTGCTACTTTGAAGCACAAGTGTGGTAAAAGGATAGTAGCATTGCCCCTTCTCTCTTTTTCTCTCATTTTTTATTTTTTTATTTGGGCCTTTTCTCTTTTTTATGGCCTCTTTTTTTCTCTTTTTTTATTTTTCGTCCGGAGTCTCATCCCGACTTATGGGGGAATCATAGTCTCCATCATTCTTTCCTCACTGGGACAATGCTCTAATAATGATGATCGTCACACTTTTATTTTCTTACAACTCAACAATTACAACTTGATACTTAGAACAAAATATGACTCTATGTGAATGCCTCCGACGGTGTACCGGCATGTGCAATGACTCAAGAGTGACATGTATGGAAGAATTATGAACGGTGGCTTTGCCACAAATACGATGTTAACTACATGATCATGCTAAGCAATATGAAAATGATGGAGCATGTCATAATAAACAGAACGGTGGTAAGTTGCATGGCAATATATCTCGGAATGGCTATGGAAATGCCATGATAGGTAGGTATGGTGGCTGTTTTGAGGAAGGTATATGGTGGGTGTATGATACCGGCGAAAGGTGTGCGGTATTAGAGAGGCTAGCAATGGTGGAAGGAAGGAAAGTGCGTATAATCCATGGACTCAACATTAGTCATAAAGAACTCGTAGACTTATTGCAAAAATCTAGAAGTTATCAAAGCAAAGTATTACGCGCATGCTCCTAGGGGATAGATTGGTAGGAAAATATCATCGCTCGTCCCCGACCGCCACTCATAAGGAAGACAATCAATAAATAAATTATGCTCCGACTTCATCACATAACGGTTCACCATACGTGCATGCTACGGGAAACACAAACTTTAACACAAGTATTTCTCAAATTCACAACTACTCAACTAGCATGACTCTAATATCACCATCTTCATATCTCAAAACAATTATCAAGCATCAATCTTTTCTTAGTATTCAACGCACTCAAAAGAAAGTTTTACAAATCTTGATTACCAAGAATATTAGGATTATTTAAGAAAATTACCATGCTATTTAAGACTCTCAAAATAATCTAAGTGAATCATGAGAGATCAATAGTTTCTATAAAACAAATCCACCACCGTTCTCTAAAAGATATAAGTGAAGTACTAGAGCAACCAACAAACTACTCTAAAAGATATAAGTGAAGATCGATGAGTAGTTAAATAATTATACAACTATGTGAAGAATCTCCCATTCAATAATTTCAGATCTTGGTATTTTATTCAAACAGCAAGCAAAGCTAAAGAAAATAAAATGACGCTCCAAGAAAAACACATATCATGTGGTGAATAAAAATATAGCTCCAAGTAAAGTTACCGATGGAAGTAGACGAAAGAGGGGATGTCTTCCGGGGCATCCCCAAGCTTTGACTTTTTGGTGTCCTTAGATATTAACTTGGGGTGCCTTGGGCATCCCCAAGCTTAGGCTCTTGCCACTCCTTATTCCATAGTCCATCGAATCTTTACCCAAAACTTGAAAACTTCACAACACAAAACTTAACAGCAAATCTCGTGAGCTCCGTTAGCGAAAGAAAACAAAACACCACATCAAGGTACTGTAATGAACTCATTATTTATTTATATTGGTGTTAACCTACTGTATTCCAACTTTTCTATGGTTTGTAAACTATTTTACTAGCCATAGAGTCATCAAAATAAGCAAACAACACAATGAAAACAGAATCTGTCAAAAACAGAATAGTCTGTAGTAATCTGTATCAAACGTATACTTATGGAACTCCAAAATTTTTAAAATAAATTGTCGGACCTGAGGAATTTGTCTAGTAATCATCTGCAAAACGAATCAACTAAATAGCACTCTCCAGTAAAAAGTTGAAGCTAATCTCGTGAGCACTAAAGTTTCTGTTTTTTACAGCATGGTCATAAAGACTTCACCCAAGTATTCCCAAAGGTTCTACTTGGCACAAACACTAATTAAAACACAAACCACAACTAAAAATAAGCTAGACGGATTATTTATTACTAAACAGAACCAAAAAGCAAGAAACTAAAATAAAGTTGGGTTGCCTCCCAACAAGCGCTATCGTTTAACGCCTCTAGCTAGGCACGATGATTTCAATGATGCTCACAAAAATATAAGAATTGAAACATAAATAGAGCATCATAAAGAATTTGACTAGCACATTTAAGTCTAACCCACTTCCTATGCATAGGGATTTTGTGAGTAAACAACTTATGGGAACAATAATCAACTTGCATAGGAAGGTAAAACAAGCATAACTTCAAAACTTTAAACACATAGAGAGGAAACTTGATATTATTGCAATTCCTACAAGAATATATTCCTCCCTTATAATAATTTTCAGTAGCATCATGAATGAATTAAACAATATAACCAACACCTAAAGCATTCTTTTCATGATCTAGAAGCATAGAAAATTTATTACTCTCCACATAAGCAAAATTCTTCTCATTCGGAATAGTAGTGGGAGCAAACTCAACAAAATAACTATCATATGATTGAAAGTTAAGATCAAGATGACAAGTTTCATGGTTATCATTATTCTTTAAAGCATACGTGTCATCACAATAATCATCATAGATAGGAGGCATGCTTTCATCGTAGTAAATTTGCTCATCAAAGCTTGGGGGACAAAAAATAGCATCTTCATCAAACATAGCTTCCCCAAGCTTGTGGCTTTGCATATCATTAGCATCATGGATATTCAAGGAATTCATACTAACAACATTGCAATCATGCTCATCATTCAAAGATTTAGTGTCAAACATTTTAATGCATTCTTCTTCTAACACTTTGGCACAATTTTCCTTTCCATCATACTCACGAAAGATATTAGAAAGGTGAAGCGTATGTGGCAAACTTAATTCCATTTTTTGGAAGTTTTCTTTTATAAACTAAACTAGTGCTAAAACAAGAAATAAAAAGATTCAATTGCAAGATCTAAAGATATACCTTCAAGCACTCACCTCCCTGGCAACGGCTTACCTAGCCTCCCCGACAACGACGCCAGAAACTGCTTGATGTCTACTACACAACCTTCTTCTTGTAGACGTTGTTGGGCCTCCAAGTGCAGGGGTTTGTAGGATAGTAGCAAATTTTCCTCAAGTGGATGACCTAAGGTTTATCAATCCGTAGGAGGCGTAGGATGAAGATGGTCTCTCTCAAGCAAACCTGCAACCAAATAACAAAGAGTCTCTTGTGTCCCCAACACACCCAATACAATCGTAAATTGTATAGGTGCACTAGTTCGGCGAAGAGATGGTGATACAAGTGCAATATGGATGGTAGATATAGGTTTTTGTAATCTGAAAATATTAAAACAGCAAGGTAACAAGTGGTAAAAGTGAGCGTAAACCGTATTGCAATGCTAGGAAACAAGGACTAGGGTTCATACTTTCACTAGTGCAAGTTCTCTCAACAATAATAACATAGTTGGATCATATAACTATCCCTCAACATGCAACAAAGAGTCACTCCAAAGTCCCTAATAGCGGAGAACAAACGAAGATATTATGGTAGGGTACGAAACCACCTCAAAGTTATTCTTTCCAATCAATCCATTGGGCTATTCCTATAAGTGTCACAAACAACCCTAGAGTTCATACTAGAATAACACCTTAAGACACAAATCAACCAAAACCCTAATGTCACCTAGATACTCCAATGTCACCTCAAGTATCTGTGGGTATGATTATACGATATGCATCACACAATCTCAGATTCATCTATTCAACCAACACATAGAACCTCAAAGAGTGCCCCAGAGTTTCTACCGGAGAATCACGAGGAAAACGTGTGCCAACCCCTATGCATAGGTTCATGGGCGGAACCCGCAAGTTGATCACCAAAACATACATCAAGTGAATCACGTGATATCCCATTGTCCCACAGATACGGACGGCAAGACATACATCAAGTGTTCTCAAATCATTAAAGACTCAATCCGATAAGATTACTTCAAGGGGAAAACTCAATCCATTACAAGAGAGTAGAGGGGGAGAAGAAACATAAGATCCAACTATAATAGCAAAGCTCGCGATACATCAAGATCGTGCCAAATCAAGAACATGAGAGAGAGAGAGAGATCAAACACATAGGTACTGGTACATACCCTCAGCCTCGAGGGTGAACTACTCCCTCCTCGTCATGGAGAGCGCCGAGATGATGAAGATGACCATCGGTGAGGGATCCCCCCTCCAGCAGGGTGCCAGAACAGGGTCCCGGTTGACTTTTGGTGGCTACAGAGGCTTGCGGCGGCGGAACTCCCGATCTAATCTCTGTTCTGGATGTTTTAGGATACGTGAGTATATATGGGTGTAGGAAGTACGTCGGTGGAGCTTCGGGGGCCCCACGAGGTAGGGGGCGCGCCCTCCACCCTCGTGACCGCCTCGTGGCTTTCTTGATGGAGGGTCCAAGTCTCCTAGGTCTTATCTGATGAGAAAATCACGTTCCCGAAGGTTTCATTCCGTTTGGACTCCGTTTGATATTCTGTTTCTTCGAAACACTGAAATAGGCAAAAAACATCAATTCTGGGCCGGGCCTCCGGTTAATAGGTTAGTCCCAAAAATAATATAAAAGTGGAAAATAAAGCCCAATATAGTCCAAAACAGTAGATAATATAGCATGGAGCAATCTAAAATTATAGATACGTTGGAGACATATGAGCAGGCCATAGAAAATAAATGGATCTTCAAAAGGAAGACGGACACTGATAATAGTGTTACTATCTACAAAGCTAGACTTGTCGAAAAAAGGTTTTTTGACAAAGTTCAAGGTGTTGACTACGATGAGATTTTCTCACTCGTAGCGATGCTTAAGTCTGTCCGAATCATGTTAGCAAATTGCCACATTTTATGAAATCTGGCAAATGGATGTCAAAACTACATTCCTTAATGGATTTCTTAAAGAAGAGTTGTATATGATGCAACCAAAAGTTTTTGCCGATCCTAAAGGTGCTAACAAAATGTGCAAGCTCCAGTAATCCATCTATGGACTGGTGCAAGCATCTCGGAGTTGGAATATACGCTTTGATGAGTTGATCAAAGCATATAGTTTTATACAGACTTGCGGTGAAGCCTGTATTTACAAGAAAGTGAGTGGGATCACTACAACATTTCTGATAAATATATGTGAATGACATATTGTTGATCGGAAATAATGTAGAATTTTCTGGAAAGCATAAAGGAGTATTTGAAAGGAGTTTTTCAAAGGAAGACCTCGGTGAAGCTGCTTACATATTGAGCATCAAGATCTATAGAGATAGATCAAGACACTTGATAAGTTTTTTCAATGAGTACATACCTTGACAAGATCTTGAAGTAGTTCAAAATGGAATAATCAAAGAAAGAGTTCTTGCCTGTGTTACAAGGTGTGAAATTGAGTAAGACTCAAAGCCCGCTCACGACAGAAGATAGAAAGAGAATGAAAGTCATTCCCTATGCTTCAACCATAGTTTCTATAAAGTATGTCATGTTGTGTACCAGATCTATTGTATACCCTACACTTAGTTTGGCAAGGGAGTACAATAGTGATCTAGGAGTAGATCACTGAACAACGGTCAAAATTATCCTTAGTAGAATAAGGATATGTTTCTCGATTATGGAGGTGAAAAAAGGTTCATTGTAAAGGGTTACGTCAATGCAAGTTTTGACACTGATCCAGATGACTCTAAAGTCTCGATCTGGATACATATTGAAAGTGAGAGCAATTAGCTAAAGTAGCTGAGCTTTGTAGACATGGAAATTTGCAAAATACATACGGATCTGAATTTTGGCAGACCCGTTGACTAAACTTCTCTCACAAGCAAAACATGATCACACCTTAGTACTCTTCGGGTGTTAATCACATAGCGATGTGAACTAGATTACTGACTCTAGTAAACCCTTTGAGTGTTGGTCACATGGCGATGTGAACTATGGGTGTTAATCACATAGTGATGTGAACTATTGGTGTTAAATCACATGGCGATGTGAACTAGATTATTGACTCTAGTGCAAGTGGGAGACTGAAGGAAATATGCCCTAGAGGCAATAATAAAGTTGTTATTTATATTTCCTTATTTCATTATAAATGTTTATTATTCATGCTAGAATTGTATTAACCGGAAACATAATACATGTGTGAATACATAGACAAACATAGTGTCACTAGTATGCCTCTACTTGACTAGCTCGTTAATCGAAGATGGTTAAGTTTCCTAGCCATGGACATGAGTTGTCATTTGATTAATGGGAGCACATCATTAGGAGAATGATATGATTGACTTGACCCATTCTGTTAGCTTAGCACTTGATCGTTTAGTATGTTGCTATTGCTTTCTTCATGACTTATACATGTTCCTATGACTATGAGAATATGCAACTCCCGTTTACCGGAGGAACACTTTGTGTGCTACCAAACGTCACAACGTAAATGCGTGATTATAAAGGTGCTCTACAGGTGTCTCCAAATGTACTTGTTGAGTTGGCGTATATCGAGATTAGGATGTGTCACTCCGATTGTCGGAGAGGTATCTCTGGACCCACTCGGTAATACACATCACTATAAGCCTTGCAAGCATTGTAACTAATGAGTTAGTTGCGGGATGATGTATTACGGAACGAGTAAAGAGACTTGCCGGTAACGAGATTGAACTAGGTATTGAGATACCGACGATCGAATCTCGGGCAAGTAACATACCTATGACAAAGGGAACAACATATGTTGTTATGCGGTTTGACCGATAAAGATATTCGTAGAATATGTTGGAGCCAATATGAGCATCTAGGTTCCGCTATTGGTTATTGACCAGAGATGTGTCTCGGTCATGTCTACATAGTTCTCGAACCCGTAGGGTCTGCACGCTTAAAGTTCGGTGACGATCGATATTATGAGTTTTTGTGTTTTGATGTACCGAAGGTAGTTCGGAGTCCCGGATGTGATCACGGACATGACGAGGAGTCTCGAAATGGTCGAGACATAAAGATTAATATATTGGAAGGTTATATTCGGACACTGGATGAGTTCCGGGGGTTATCGGATAAATACTGGAGAAACCGGAAGGTTACCGGAACCTCCCGGGGCGTTATTGGGCCTTATGGGCCCAAGTGGAGGAAGAGGAGAGGTGGCCAGCTAGGGGCACGCGCCCCCCCTAGCCCAAACTGTCGGATCACGGGTTCCGGCAAAACCCTTAAGGTTCAAACACTGGGGTGCGCGCGGAGATTTCCTCCCTACCGATCTACGCCCTAGCTCGCTAAGATCTCGCGGACGAACTCGATGAACTCACAACACAAAGACACAAGATTTATACTCATTCGGGATACCCATGTGGTGTAATACCCTACTCCAGTGTGTCGTGGTGGATTGCCTCTTGGGCTGATGAAGAATAGTACAAGGGGAAGAACGGCCTCCTAAGGTTGAGGTGTTCTTGTGTTCGGTGTGTGGCTAAGGATTGGCTCAAGGCTCGCTTGCTTGTGAGCTCTCTACGCGATTCCCCTATTATGATGGCTAGTTATAGTTATATAGGCCCTGGTCCTCTTCCCAAATATCGAGCGGGAAGGGAGCCAATAAGGGCGGCCAATTTGAAAGGGGACAACTAGTACAGCTATCCTGACGAAACCGGTCTTCGCCTGCGAAAGGGCTCTGGTGAGGACGCCGTCTTGGGCTCCATGGTGACCTCCGTCCTGCTGGCCTACTGGTCTTGGTCTCGTTGCACTGATATGGAAAGCTTTGCCTGATGCCTCGGTACTCTGCGCTTGCGCTTGCCTCCTCAGCACCAAAGAGGAAACAAGGACGCTGCACGCGCTGGCGCTCGCCTGGTGTCGATCGTCATGGCTCACGTCATGAGTTCCTCACGAGGTTTGTCCCGCCTTGATATCTCCGCTCCTCGTGAGCCTGCCTGGAGAGGCCGCTCCTGAGGAGGTCTTGCGTCGCCCGCCTCGCGAGGCTTGGCCCCTCGCGAGGGTCTTGAATGCCTTGTTGACGAAGATGGGCCGTACAGGCCTGCTAGCGCAGCCACGGCATGGGCCATAGGCAGGCAAGTCTGGGGACCCCTGTTCCCAGAACGCCGACAGTAGCCCTCGGGCCCAAGGTGCGCTCGTTCTTGGCTTCGAGGCGAAGTCAAAGGTCAAGCGTGGAGCGCTGCGGGCCCCAAAAGCCTGCGGCCTCGATTAACGCATGGCGGTTGATAGGACGTGGGCATCTCCACTTCCCATGTTGCCTTGGCAACTGCTCGATTTGACAAGTCCCTGCGACATGCAAGGAAAATCATCATCACCTATGATCGTGGGAGGCGTCGGTTGGCCTTTTTCCGATATAAATGGGGAGGGGGAGCTGAGCCCCCGTTGCCCATCCCTTCTCGGTCCACTCGCTTCTTCCTCCTTGCTCCACCACTAGCAGCAATGGTGCCCATCCGAAGGTTTTCTACTGGCGAGAAAGGAAAGGCCCCCCGCGATGATCCGGGGACGCTTCCGCCGAAGAAGAGGTCGGTCTATCATCGCGATGAAGCGGTGATGCAGGTGGTGACGAGGCCTTGGTGTTAGCGGCCTCCTCCAGGGTATCCTCTACCCTTGTACGCCCGAGCCGAGGGCTCAGGAGGGCGGAGCGACGAGCGGCGCCGCCCGCAACGCACTCGTGCTCGCCACGCCATTGCAACACGCGCTGTCGCCCTGGGATCCATGCCTCGGATTCCTCGTGCGATCTCGTGCTATGGGCGCCGATGCCCCCAAGCTCTTGGATCCGCTTCCCGCGGTTCTTCTCCGATGTGATGCCGCCGAGGGGGCCTCTCAAGCTCTGGCTGCAGCATGCCGACTGCAACGCTTCGGCCACCGGAGCAGAGATCGAAGTGGTCCCCACCGGCAAGATCTTCATGACCCGCGACTGGGGCGAGGTTGCGCGGGTTTGCCGTGCGGAAGGCGCCCTCGCGATCTACTTTGAGTACGACGGCGCCGCGCCGCTCTTCTTCAAGGTCTTCGACGCGGACGGCCGCCGCCTGGAGTGTTGCCCTGGAGCGGAGCGCCAGGCTGACGCGCGCTCCGATCTTGGCTACTCCAGCAGCAGCAGCCCCTGGGAGTCTAGCAATTCTCCTGAGCTTTACGGGACTCCGGAGACGAGCGATGATAGCTACGTGCCCCCGAGCTCTCGTCGGGCTCGGAGTAGGGCCGCGGCGTCCAGCCACCGCCGCCGCTGATCTGGATGGGGTCGGCGCCGGCCTCCCGTGGCCCATTGGTAATGATGGCTTCTTGTAACACCCCGGATGTAATTTACCTTATTTGTACTCCATCTCTTGCCGTTTCCGGCACTAAGTTACTTTATTTCCTCGTTATCAGGTTTTTTGCCTCCGTGTGTTTCTGTCTTTGTCATGCATCTCATATCATGTCATCATGCGCATTACATTTGCATACATGTTTGTCTCATGCATCCGAGCATTTTCCCCGTTGTCCGTTTTGCATTCCGGCGCTCCTATGTCCTCCGGTGTCCCTTTCTACCTCTTTTCATGTGTGGGGGTTAAACATTTTCGAATTGGACCGAGACTTGCCATGCAGCCTTGGTTTACTAGCGGTAGACCGCCAGTCAAGTTTCGTGCCATTTGGACTTCGTTTGATACTCCAATGGTTAACCGAGGGACCGAAAAGGCCTCGTGTGTGTTGCAGCCCAACACCCCTCCAAAGTGGCCCAAAACCCACCTAAACCTCCTCCATCATCTAGAGTGTCCGATCATGATTGCGTTGCCGAAAACCGCACCTCAGATGGAGCTTCCTAGCTCCTCCTACCTCTATAAATAGACCCCTCCACGAAATCTCGGATCTCCTCTTCCCATAACCCCTAAAAATCTACACCCGCCGCCGCCGGACAAAATCCCACTGACGGACATGTCCGGCTAGCCGCCGTCGCCACATGTCACGCCTCCGTTGGCCCGGCCGCATCCCCCGCCGCCGGCCCGCCGAAGCCCGGGGCGGGCCCTCCCGCGCCGCCTCCCGGGCCGC
>NC_041380.1:505920682-505927729 GCF_002162155.2 Triticum dicoccoides
CCCCCTTGCTGGCGCTCCGGCCACCGCGCCCCGAGCTCCGGCCGGCGAGCCCCCTCGCGCCGGCAAGCTTCTCCGAGCTCGGCCACCGCGACGTCCATTTCCGGCGAACCTCGAGACTCATGCTGCTACAGTGCCAAACCCTAGATCCGATCTGGATCCGGCTGACTTTTGCCCCCTCCTAATTATTTTTTGCATTCTTCCACATGCCATAACTCTGCATCCGTAGCTCCGATTCATGCGTGTAGCATATCAAAATGTTCATCTCGACGAATACATCATTTCATCTCATTGCATCATTTTCATTTGAGCTGATCTTGATGCCTGAAATGCTGTTGGAAGATGGCTATGTGATGATTGTTTCAGATCTGTTTCAGCAAATGCCCTTTTGTCATTTTTGCCATGATTGATGTGTGCATGATATGGTCCTGAGCTCTACATGTGTTTTGAAGAATGCCATGCCATCTTTACAGGGGTGTATGCCTTGTATTTTTGTGATCTTCATGGTGACTAGCACAAGCATGCAAAGTAGCTTACCCAATTATGCTGATTTCAGGGACTTAGAATTTCACAAATCCTTGTCCTGTTATTGTTTTTATGCCATATGTTCATGTTGTTTCCTAGTGATCCGTGCATGTTTTGGGCATGATCAGTAAGGATGTTTTGTAGATAATGTTGTGCTCTATCCATCCATGTCTTTGTTTGCAATTATGGAGCACCCTAGCTTGAGTCAATAGAGCTCTACTTTTGCTATAAAATGTTCCTGACAGATTGTTAACATGTTTAGCAATTTTGCCAAGCTTGTTGTTGTTGATCCGTGCATGCTATATTGTTGTTCTTGCCATGTCTAGCTTCTATGACATGTCTATTTGCTGGGTGTATGCTTAGATTATCATGCAATGCCTCGTAGTGAGTGCATCGAGCTCGTAAACATGCCTACTTGTTAACTGTTTGCATGCTCCAGTTTTTCACTAAGTCTGAATCTGTTTATGTTTTTGCTATGTTCACATGGTTGCAATTGTATTTTCGGATCCCTTTTGGCTCATGGTCACTAAGGGACTGTTGTTATATGCTTTGAGTAGCTTCATTCCGTGCCTTGCTTTGTCATGATATGTTCCTG
The DNA here is from genome assembly GCF_002162155.2 of Triticum dicoccoides. NCBI lineage: Eukaryota > Viridiplantae > Streptophyta > Magnoliopsida > Poales > Poaceae > Triticum > Triticum dicoccoides. The sequence goes on from NC_041380.1 coordinate 505,921,800, forward strand.
TAGCATGTAGTTTTCATGCTCTAAAGATTGCTTCCTGATGATAAATTCCTGACTTGTTATTTTCACTAAGTCTGTAAGCTGTAATCTTTTGCACTTTTGTCATGTTTGTTTGACCCTGTTAATGAGTGAATTAGCCATAGCTCAGTGTTCATCTTTTGTCAAGCATCATGAGTGGATCCCTGCCATGTATTTTTTTGCCATGTTTGAGTGCTGTAGCATATTTATCTTGATGCATTTAGATGGCTACTTGCTGTTTATCGCAGACCGGTGCCATATTTCTTTTGCTTGCCATTTCCAAACCATGCATCCGATTCCGGTGATCTTTATATCGATTTCAACCGAAATCAACTCACCTTTCCAGTGGAACTCTTGGATTTCCAAGTTGAGGCCAGGTTCATCCATTCTTTTCCAAATCTTGCATATGCTTCACATACCGCATCCCGCATATCATACCATGTTTGCATCATGTTGCTTGAGCATTGCACGTGGTTGATTATGTTCCTTTTTGCTTGTTGTTCTTGTTTGGGTAGAGCTGGGAGACGAGTACATGAACGAGGAGCCTGTTGAGTACGCTTACGAGGATCAAGGCAACTCTGAGAACTTTGCATGCAAGATGACCATACCCTCGAAATCACTTCTATCTGTCCTTGCTAGATGCTCGCTCTTTTGCTATGCCTATGCTATGATACCTAACACTTGCTTATCATACCTCCCATATTGCCATGTCAAACCTCTAACCCACCTTGTCCTAGCAAACCGTTGTTTGGCTATGTTACCGCTTTGCTCAGCCCCTCTTATAGCGTTGCTAGTTGCAGGTGAAGATTGGAGATTGTTCCTTGTTGGAACTTGTTTATTGTTAGGATATCACCATATTATTTTGTTTATCTTAATGCACCTATATACTTGGTAAAGGGTGGAAGGCTCGGCCTTATGCCTGGTGTTTTGTTCCACTCTTGCCGCCCTAGTTTCCGTCATATCGGTGTTATGTTCCCGGATTTTGCGTTCCTTACACGGTTGGGTTATAATAAATCTCCTCCAGCAATGCCCAACCTTGGTTTTACCATTCGCCACCTAGCCTCTTTTTCCCTTGGGTTTCCGGAGCCCAAGGGTCATTTTTTTAACCCCCCCGGGCCAGTGCTCCTCTGAGTGTTGGTCCAAACTAAGCTGCCTGCGGGGCCACCTCGGGGAAACTTGAGGGTTGGTTTTACTCGTAGCTAGTCTCATCTGAGTGTGCCCTGAGAACGAGATATGTGCAGCTCCTATCGAGATTTGTCGGCACATTCGGGTGATGTTGCTGGACTTGTTTTAACATTGTCGAGGATGTCTTGTAACCGGGATGCCAAGTCTGATTGGATTGTCTTGGGAGAAGGAATATCCTTCATTGACCGTGAGAGCTTGTGATGGGCTAAGTTGGGACTCCCCTGCAGGGATTTGAACTTTCGAAAGCTGTGCCCGCGGTTATGGGCAGATGGGAATTTGGTAATGTCCAGTTGTAGAAGACTTGAACTTAACTTAATTAAAATGCATCAACCGCGTGTGTAGCCATGATGGTCTCTTCTCGGCGGAGTCCGGGAAGTGAACACGGCGTTGGAGTAATGCTTGACGTAGGTTGTTCTAGGATCACTTCTTGATCATAGTTGTTCATCCGTGCTTTTGCCTTCTCTTCTCGCTCTCATTTGCGTATGTTAGCCACCATATATGCTAGTCGCTTGCTGCAGCTCCACTTCATACCTTTCGCCATACCTTTAATCTTAAATAGTCTTGATCACGAGGGTGTGATATTGCTGAGTCCCCATGACTCACAGATTACTTCCAAAACCAGATGCAGGGACCGGTGATATCGCTCCAGATGATATGACCGAGCTCAAGTGGGAGTTCAATGAAGACTCTCGTCGTTACTACATGTCTTTCCCAGATGATCAGTAGTGGTGCCCAGTTGGGGCGATCGGGGACTATGTTGCATTTGGGGTTTATCTTCATTTTGGTTCCGTAGCCACCCGTCTCGCCGCCCGAGCCGCCGAGGTTGACCCGGCGCCGGTTTTTCCTGGAAAACCGTTCGGTTTCCGCCGGTTTTTGTTCGTTTTTTTAGTTTACGTTTTTTCTTTTTAGATCGGTTTTTTCGGTTTAGGTTAATTAGAGAGCGTTCGCTCGTTCGTTCGTTTTAACGAACGTGTTCTTCGTTTAGATCCAGATAACGAACGTTCATTCGTTAAGCTGTTCGTCGTTTTTATTTTTCTCGGATTTATTCCGCAATTATTCTGATCGCAATTTCTGATCCGATTTGCATTTTAGTTTAAATTTTCGCTTGTTTATCGGAATCAGGCGATTCAAGCGCCTGGAGTTTCGTCTCGAAACCCTCTTTCCGTTTAACCAACTCAAATAAGTTTTTGCCACTGTAAAAATTGCCCTAGATCCAGAATAGTAAACGAAGCTTGTTTCTTTTGCCGTTTGTCTTCCGTTGCTTCGTTCGATTTTATTCTTTTTGCCAACCGGAGTTCTTAAGTTGAACTTTCTGGTTATGTCTCTTATTTGAGTTTTACTTGTGCATTAGTTGAGTACTTATTGTATGCTTGTTTTTTTGTGATAGAGTACCCGGAGTGCGCCACTTGCTACTTCGAATCGCTAGGTTTCCCGGATCATCAGCAAGGCAAGTAACACTTTGATCATGTTTTTTTGACTACACAGTTTTATTGCATTACATCAATCCTCACACATTGCATGATTAGGATCTAATTAAATTGTGGGTTTGGGAAGTAGATGAGGTAGTACCTATTACCTGTTATTATCAAACCTTTGGGAGTTACTTCTACGTTTGCTCATTATGCCATGCTATGCTCGTAGACGTGGATTGGGTGAGTGTATCCATGACAGATGTGAGATTGTTAATTAATGGTTTATTTAAGGTGGCAACTTAAATACACATCTGGGTGGATTGAGGCACCTGGGTATTCCAGCGATTGCCTGTTTTTCTTTTAGGACCGCCACCCAGGCTCAAAGGGATCATGAGATTATGCATGCTACAAACTTCCGTGTGCAGCCATAAGCTACTATGGGCTCTAGCATAGTTGATTAAGTCGTGCGAACTCTTACAATGGTAGACTAGCAGATGTAGGGGATGTAGGTTGGTACGGTCTACCCGTTCGTAAGGTGCTAGCGCTTCTGAAAGACTATGTCTCGGTTGTCAGGACCCCGATTCCAAGTCACATCGATCTAGCCGGTAACACCTCATATCACATTGCGGCCTCACGCACGGTATCCCATGGGTGTCGCCTTACCATGGCCCGGGACCGTTTGCGCCTTTTGGCACACGTATATGATAGTGTCGCTAGCATCCATATGACAGAGAACCCGGGCCGACATGGCTAGTCGTGAACCCAAAGCGGCACAGACCTATGGAGACAGGCATACATTAATCACATCGAGCATGTTAGTCATCAGCGAGTGAATCCGGGCTGTAGCACTGGGCTAACAGGACTCCGGGGAACCCGGGCTATAGCAGGCTAGGCAGGACTCTGGATGTCACCGCGTGACATTTCCCCGAAGGGACAGACATAGGAACAAAGTGAAACACATGCCGGCCAGTCAAGTGTCCTGAACAATAGTGCTGGGCTAGCAGGACTCCGGTGAACCGGGCTGTAGCAGACTACTATGGCTCGAGGAACACTAGACTACATTTCCCCATAAGAAAGGCTGCCAAGGATAAACAACTAGATTGTCGGATCCCACTCATACCAAGCATTTCAATCATACACACAATATGCCCGATATGAGTTCATACAACATGGCATCACAACAAAACTCTAGAACTCAAGTACTTTATTTAAAGGCTCTAGAGAGCCATACATAACATGTTCATACAGGTAGGGGTCACATGACCCGACACTCAAGTCATACAAGCATACAAGCACAAGCAGAAGTAAATAGTCTGAGTACAGACACTAGAAAGCGAGAAGGCTTCCGAAGCCTGTCTATCTACATAGGGCCCTCCATGGCCAGGATCACCACCTGGGTGGCTAGTCACTCGTCGACATCAAGGTCTATGTAGAACCCATCGGAGGGGGCACTGTTGTCGTCTGAAAACAGTAATTAAGCAAACATGAGTACAAAGGTACTCAGCAAGTCTTACAACAGAACCTACTATACATGCTCATTCTCAAGAAGGTGGTGGGGTTATTTCAGCAAGCCAGCTTTGACTCTTGGCTAAGCTATCCTACGGAACTCCACTAGTAAAATAGTTTTCGCACACGAGTCCACTACTCACCAACACAATACTCCACCGGGGATTCTCCCTCGTCATCCTACGAGAGGGCCATCCTTGGTACTCACACTTATCTTGAGTGTTATAGTAGTAATCATTAACTTGTCTATGAACTGTATAGGCAACCAAGTAGTCCTTTACCGCGGACGCGGCTATTCGAATAGTTTAATACCCTGTAGGGGTGTACTTCGTCACACATGTTTCCACCACTTAGCGTCTACACACGACATGTGCTTGGCAGACTTCAAGCGAAAACCTACGTGGGTGTAGACCACGGCCTGACTAACCTCACAAGTCTCTAGTCCAGGTTTATCGCCTATTCAGGTTCCATCCGCAAGGAAATCCGGCCGGGGTGTCCTCAACGGCCCCAAACGATGTGTACAAGGTCCCGAGACGCCAAATGGGCGCCCGGCATACCCGGCCACAGTGTATCTACCGCATCATAGCCCACCCCTAGGGTCAGCACTACGCACGGCCGCCAACACATAACCTACAAACACCAGAAACTAGTTGCAACTCCTGGACAGAGGGCGAGAGGGGTCAGTAAGTCGAGCGGGGTCATATTTCAGGGCCCAATGTGTGGTAGTAGCAGAATCTTAAATCACGCATACAGATCTCAGTTCTTATGGACGGCCTCAATGAAACAACCCACCATGTACTCCTACATGGCCTCTCATCGATACCTTTACCAACACATGTTCAACACATCCCTCATATTACCGACATCATTTCACTCTAGCCCATCACCAAGATGAACCAGACCTGACACAACTCTAAGCATAGCAGGCATAGCAAGGTAGGAATCACATACATGGCTCAATCAACTCCTACACATGCTAGTGGGTTTCCTCTAATTACTGTGGCAATGACAGGTCATGCAGAGGATAAGGGTTCAACTACCGTAGCACACAGCAGTTTGAATCGCGTTGTCTTAATGCAGTAAACAAGAGCAGAAGCGAGAACATGGATTTGTATCAGAATGATCAATGGGTTGCTTGCCTGTTGTAGTGGTAGTAGGGTACTGCCCTTCAGACGGATACTCGGGGTTATCCTCGCAGGCAGAACCTACCACAAATGACACACCGAACATAGTCAACACATGACAATATGCAACAATATGATGCATGCTATGACATGGCAAAATGAATGTGTCTTGGCCTAATGCAAGCTAAAACAGGATGGAATGAACTCATTTGAATCAAAGATTCGAATGTTAGCTCATTTAACATGGCCTTATTAGTGCATTATCTTATTCTGCTTAAACATCAAGGTTAACTTGTTTTGTCATGCATGAAACCATTACAGATGGATAGATTGAATTTTTCTGATCATTTTTCATATATAAATCTTTGCATTTGGAGCTATGGTTGATTTTCTATGATTTTTAGAAGTTTTGGCTATTTTCTGGAATTTCCTATTAAAGAATAAATCCAGTAATTGAATTAATGCGTCAGCATGACATAGGTGTGATGTTAGCGGGTCAACTGGGTCGGCCAGGTCAAACCTGACTGGTGGGCCCTGTCTGTCAGTGACTTAGCTAATTAACATAATTAAATTAACACTAATTAACTGTCAGTGGGGCCTGGGCCCACATGTCAGTGACTAAACTAATTAAATTTAGTTAAAACTAATCCTAAACTAATTAGCAGACCGGCCCCACCTGTCATAGACT
>NC_041380.1:505927988-505954940 GCF_002162155.2 Triticum dicoccoides
ACAGGGTCAAACAGGGTCAACTCGCCGGCGTCTAGCCGCCGGCGAGGCCAGACGCGGCGGAGCAGCGTGGGATTTGCACTCCGGCGATCAAAAGGGCGACGGAGACTATCTACGTGATGTGGGAAGGAAACCACGTCGAGTGGTGGCAGTGGGTGGAGCTGGGGTGGCCGGAAATGTCAACGGCGACGAGTTTGGCGGCGGCCGGAGCTCGGGTGAGGTCGAGCTAGTCGCTAGGGGGCACAGGGAGGCGCATGGATTGGTGCGTTGAGTTCCTGGAGGTGCGGTAGGACTAGTGGACAGGGTGGCGCGGCCATTGGGTGGTCGGAGCCTCGTCGGCGACGAGCTCCACGGCGGTGCGTGCGGGTGATCTACATGCAGTCGCTACGGGGCTCGAGAGAGAGAACGGAGAGGGTGGGGAGGTGGCTGAGCTCACGGGGGTCTCGTCGAGGCAGTCGGAGAGGTCGGGGATGAGCTGATGCGGCGGGGGCGGCGAAAGGGATCTCCGGTGGCCGGAGTTGAGGGCGAGCTCGGTGCAGCGTCTCCGGGGCGAGCGAGCGCTCGGGGCTCGACCCACTCGATGTAGTCGACGACGGCGGAGCTCATGGACACGATGACGCGGCGCGAGGACGACGGAGGGCGCGGCTACGACGACGGTGCGACGACCGGAGCGTCGGCCATGGTGGGGAACGGCGAGGGAGAGAGACAGGGGGAATGGCGTGTCCAGGGGCTTCGAGGTGCGACATGGAGGCGTCCAGGCGTCCAGGGGCATGGGCGACAAGCAGGTGACGCCGTGGAGAGCTTGGGCACGCCGGCGTCACCTCCCTGCCTACCTGGCGGGGAAGAAGCAGCGGGCTGGCGCGGGCCAGCACAATGCTGGGCCACCAGGTGGGCCGGCGGGTGAGTTAGCTGGGCTGTGCCAGGTAAGTTTCTCTCTCTCTCTTTTTTAATTTGTTTTATTATTTATTATTTCTGTAACTTCAGGGCTTTATTAAAAATGCCAGGGCATTACCATAAATCATAAAATTAATCATGGCCACTGTTTAGAATATATCCAACAGCAAACATTTTAGTTTATGATTATTTGAGCATCTAAAATATTTTATAGCATTTAAATGCCCAAATGCAAATACTATAAGGATTAATCCAATGACCTTAGATGTCCTAGAAAAATGTGCACCATTTTTGTCTGGGGTTTTAACCCAAAACAAAAATGGTGGGCTTTTTAGAATGGCATTCCAGGTTCATTGAAAAAGTTTTTAGTAAACCCTAGTTGTTCCAGGGGGTGCTGGGGGTTCTGTCATCCCCATTTCAAATTTAAGAGAAAATTAAACATGATGCACACTCTAATGCTTGAACTAGCTGGGGTGTGACAACTCACCCCCACTCAAAAGAATCTCGTCCCAAGATTTAGGATCCTCCGGGAAGAAGGTGGGGTACTTGAGTCGAAGACCATCCTCCCTTTCCCAAGTAGCTTCTTTCTCGGAATGGTGTGACCATTGAACCTTGAGAAACTTGATATTATGACGTCGAGTGGTACGCTCGGCTTGATCAAGGATACGAACGGGATATTCCCGATATGAGAGGTTATCTTGTAGATCAAGCGTTTCATGGTCCACTCCACGGATAGGATCCTCGAAGCAACGCCTGAGTTGAGAAACGTGGAAGACATCGTGAACTCTGGAAAGATGCGAAGGTAGTTCCAATTGGTAGGCAACTTCTCCTCGTTTGGCAAGAATGCGAAAGGGTCCAATGTAACAAGGAGCCAATTTTCCTTTGATACCAAAACGATGGGTTCCCTTTAACGGAGTAACCCGAAGGTAAGCCTTCTCGCTGACTTCATAAGTTATGAGCTTATGTCTACAATCATATTGGCTCTTTTGACGAGATTGGGCTGTTTTTAATTTCTCACGAATAACGCGAACCTGCTCTTCTGCTTCCTGAATCATATCCGGGCCAAAGAGTTGTCTTTTCCCGGTTTCTGACCAGTTAAGAGGCGTTCGACATTTTCGTCCATAGAGAACTTCGAAAGGAGCCTTGCCCAAGCTAGCTTGATAACTATTGTTATAAGCCAACTCCGCGAATGGAAGGCATTTCTCCCAACCCATTCCGAACGAGATGACAGAAGCTCGGAGCATATCTTCCAGAATTTGATTGACTCGCTCTACTTGACCACTTGATTGAGGATGGAAGGCGGTGCTAAAAGAGAGACGAGTTCCCATAGCATTTTGGAAACTTTCCCAAAATTGAGAGGTGAAGAGACTCCCATGGTCTGATTTAATTTCCAATGGAACTCCATGAAGAGACACTATTCAGGAGATGTATAACTCAGCTAGCTGGCTAGCGGTGATACTCTCACGAACAGGTAGAAAGTGGGCTACTTTGGAAAGGCGGTCGATCACGACGAAGATGGCATTATTCCCTCTCTTGGTCCTGGGAAACCCAGTGAAGAAATCCATACTGATTTTATCCCATTTCTATTCAGGAATAGCCAAAGGTTGAAGGGTGCCAGCAGGCCGCTGATGCTCTGCTTTAACACGACGACAGACGTCGCAGCTAGTAATGTATTGAGCAATTTCTCTCTTCATCCTAGTCCACCAAAACCTCTGGCGTAGGCCTTGATACATCTTGGTACTACTGGGATGAATGGTGAGAGGGGAGTCATGAGCTTCCTTGAGAATCAACTGGCGTAGATGTTGTTTCTTGGGAACCACCAAGCGGTTCTCGAAGAAGACAACACCTCGCTTATCCATGGAAAAACATTTAGCAACTCCGCTAGCAATGTTTTCCTTAATCCGGAATATGCCCTTATCACGCTTTTGGGCAGCTATAATCTGATCCATAAGATTAGGCTTTGCCACCAGGGTGGATAGGAATCCTCGAGGAACAACGTGAAGATTAAGCTTATGAAATTCCTCATGGAGAAATGGTTGACTTTGTTGTAACATCAGGTTGTTACAATAGGACTTATGACTTAGTGCATCAATCATGACATTGGCTTTGCCCGGGGTGTAAGTTATTCCTAAGTCGTAATCCAAGATCAACTCGACCCAACGTCTTCTCCTAAGATTCAAATCTGGTTGGGTGAAGATATATTTCAAACTTTGGTGATCGGTGAAGATCTCGCAACGATTACAAAGGAGGTAATGTCGCCAAGTTTTAAGTGCATGGACTACAGCTACAAGCTCTAGATCATGTGTGGGATAATTTTCCTCATGTGGGTGTAATTGTCGTGAAGCATAGGCAATTACCTGACGATCTTGCATGAGTATGCAACCTAGTCCTTGTCGCGAGGCGTCACAATAGATAATAAAGTCCTTGGAGAAATCTGGTGGTACCAGTACGGGAGCAGATGTCAGGCGTCTTTTCAGTTCTTGAAAGATAAACTCGCACTGTGGAGTCCACTCAAACTTTTTATCTTTCTTGAGGAGTTCAGTTAGAGGTTTAGCAACCTTGGAGAAATTCTCGACGAAGCGATGGCAATAGCTCGCTAAGCCAAGGAAGCTCCGAACTTGCTTGACCGTCTCAGGTGGAGTCCAATCAAGGACAGCTTGAACTCACTCGCGATTGACAGCAATACCCTTACCAGAGATTACATGGCCTAGATAGGTCACTTCTGGCAACGGAAATTCACACTTGGAGAATTTGGCATAAAGGCGATGCTCTCGAAGTTTCATCAATACCAGCCTTAGATGTTCGGCATGTTCCTCTTCATTCTTGGAGTAGATGAGTATGTCGTCGAGATAAACTACGACGAATTTATCCAAATGCTCCATGAAGACCGAGTTCATTAACCGGGAGAAGGTGGCTGGGGCATTGGTTAAACCGAAGGACATAACGATGTACTTGTATTGGCCATAACGGGTAACAAAGGCCGTTTTGGGAATGTCCCCGTTTCTGATTTTGATTTGATGGTAGCCCAACCTCAAATCCATCTTGGAAAAGACTGAGGATCCAGCGAGCTGATCATACAGATCATTGATCCTGGGAAGCGGATACTTGTTCTTGATGGTGACCAAGTTGACAGGTCGGTAATCTACAACCATTCGATCCGTTCCATCCTTCTTCTTGACGAAGAGGACGGGGCAATCCCAAGGAGAGGAACTAGGACAGATGAAACCCTTTTTCAAGGACTCATCGAGTTGGTTTTTAAGCTCGGCTAGTTCTAAAGGTGCCATCTTATAGGGTCTCCTAGAAATTGGAACGGTTCCTGGAACAAGGTCTATCACAAACTCGACATCCCTGTCAGGTGGAACACCTGGCAGTTCTTTTGGAAAGACATTCGGAAAGTCTTGGACTACCGGAACATCTTCAAGGTCTGGAAGGGGGTTGGCATTTAGGGAGTAAAGGTGGCGCTTGGCCACTCAAGTTAAGACATTGACTGTCTTGCCCGATGGGTGGGTAAGTTGAACGGTTCTAGTGGCACAATCAATCTTAGCATAATGAGCTGACATCCAGTCCATACCCAAGATGATGTTTATGTCCGAGGACTTGAGAGCTATTAAGGATGCAAGGAAGACAAGTCTATCGGCAAGAATTTCGTTCCCATGGCTTACTCTAGAAGTTTGCCATCTAGAGCCAGGGGTTTGAATTTCCATGGTAGAGGGCATGCCACAGAATGTCGTGTTATGCAATCGAGCATAGTTCTTGGATATGAATGAATGAGATGCTCCTGTATCGAAAAGAACAAATGCCGGATGGCAATTAACAAGGAGCATACCAAGGACGACGTTAGGATCCTCATGAGCCTCCTCGGCTGAAACATAGTTGACACGGCCACGTGTAGTAGTGACTGGCTTGGCGTAGAATGTCTTTCCCGCTGGCTTACCATGGCCAATGGTCTTTCCAGACTGATTGGTGTTGTTCTAGGGACACTCTCGACTATAGTGACCCAGCTCTCCACACTTGAAGCATGTCACCACATTGGGGCATGGAGCAGCATTAGCAGCGGGGCCACCATAGGGCTTGGGCGGTGCAAACTGCTGCTTGGGACGAGGCGCCTCAAAGGATGGCCTCGGAATGAACCTGGGTGGCAGTGCCGTGCTTGGGATCCACACCCGGCGCTTCTGAGCCCCAGAGCCGGATGAAGAGCCAAAATCACGGGAGTGCTTGCGTGAAGCATCATAGTCAGACTGGTCTGACTTAGCACTGATGGCTTTATTGACCAACTTCTGAAAAGAGGTGCACTCGTGCAGACGAAGATCATGGCGAAGCTCAGGGCTAAGTCCCTTGCGGAACCTTGCCTGCTTCTTAGCGTTAGTAGATACCTCTTCAGGAGCATAACGTGCCAGATTCCCAAATTCACGACTATAAGCATCCACAGTCAGTCTTCCTTGGGTGAAACTGCAGAACTCCTTCCTCTTGCGATCTATGAGACCTTCCGGAATGTGATGCTCACGGAAAGCCTCACTGAATTCAGCCCAAGTAGTGATTTGGCCGACTGGGCGCATAGCTTCAAAATTTTCCCACCAAAGGCTAGCAGGACCTTCGAGATGATAGGCAACATAAGTAACCTTGTCGGCTTCGGCTACGTTGGCAGAACATAGCTTGTGGGTGATGCTGCGAAGCTAGTCATCCGCGTCGAGGGGCTCGATGGAATGGTTAAACTTTGGTGGGTACAGCTTGATAAAGTCATTGATTGACACCAAGTCATTTCGCGAATGGCGTGCAGTGTTCTGCTCAATCCGCTTCAGTAAGCGGTTAGTCTCACGCTTGTTTCTTTCCGCCTCCAGCATCACTTCGGCCAGAGAAGGCGGGTGAGGCAGATTTTCACCCCTAGCTGCACTGGCTTCCCCCTGCTCCAAGGCAGCAGGGTTGCTGCGGGTGTTGACCATCCTAGGAGAAAACAAGACAACGGTTTAGATAAGGATGGCTCAAACTTAGCAAGGAAGTGCAGAATGTAATGGATAACACAGAATGCAGAGATGTTCATCCGTATGTCATGGTAATATAGAACTGCCATATATATACCACGGTCATACACACCATACATAGTTTAGTACAAGCCCAGGCTACAGTACAACTATGATGAAAGACGTTACATCTCATCGGAGGCATTCCAAGCTCCTATACATTATTTGTCTACACCTCCGGAATTGATTACACACAAAGTCATATTCCACAAGTCACGCAGGACACTGGAGATATAACTATTACAATACTAGTGATACTACTACTAACTTAGACAGCTCTGTAGTAGTCCTCATAGAAGTCACCTCCATAGCCTAGAAGTTCAACGTGATCATCCGGGAACAGACGGTCCTAAGGAGCTTGTGGACCAAAGGGACTAGGATGAGGTCTTGGACCAACAAACAGTGGCCTGCGGGGACCACGGGGAGGGGTGATGCCTCCCACATCATGCCAATCCACCATGTCTGGCAGAGCAGATCTCACAGGATACAGATCCCTTGTATCCATACATCCAGCTTGCACCGCAGGTGCAAACCGAGTCAATGTGGCCCAATGATCAGCACGGGTGTTGAAAAGCTCCAGCCTCAAGGCCCGATTCTCTCGGTCCTTATCTTCGAGCATCTCGGCAGTGGTACGAGTTAATGAGTCCTCCTGAGTGGAGTCAGCATAGATAGCCTGAAGATACCCTTGCGCTCTCGGAAGTGAAGCTGGCATGTAACGGAAGTCAGTGTTCCGAAGCAGGCCAGTCCAGACTCGCATGATGGTCATCATGGAATAGGCAGCATCCTGCACAGCCATCTCAACAGTAACCCCGAGTCCATAGGAACAGTGAAGGGGCTCGGTAGATCCAGGATAAGAAGGAAATATCCTGACGGTGCAGAAATATTGGCTTTGATTAAAGTCTCGGAATTGCTCTTCGACGGTGTATTCGGGATACCAACGGTAACCCGTCTCGATCATTACCCGGACTAACATAGTAGTATGACCGGGCACATCAAGGCACCGGGTCAGGCGAACCACTTGGTTTTGAGCACGGTTGGCCATCTGAAAGCACAACCACAATGCAAAGACATTAGAGTTTCTAGGGAAAATTGGACAGCATAACAGTTGTAAATGCTTAGAAAAAGATTTGAGACATCCACAACAATTTGCAATACCACTCAACAACATCATATCAAGGTTCTGATTCTACTGGCAACATACTAAAACTAGTAGAAACTGTACTGAGGCTTGTGACAACAATCCTCTAAGCTACTACGGATTAGTAACACGTGAACCTGATAGAAGAAGAGAGCCTAGTCTGTAACCCACGTTGAATGAGAAGAGAATGACTCATATCAGAGGGCATAAGGTAAAGGAGTAAAAGAGCCTTATGTTCCCTCCCACAATCAATTCCCCTACATATAACTAAAGCATTTCTAGACTCTACATCGACCAGTTTGGCTCAACAAACCTACAGGCAGTCCGTCTCTGATGCCAACTCTGTCAGGACCCCGATTCCAAGTCACATCGATCTAGTTGGTAACACCTCATATCACATTGCAGCCTCACGCACGGTATCCCACGGGTGTCGCCTTACCATGGCCCGGGACTGATTGCACCTTTTGGCACACGTATATGATAGTGTCGCTAGCATCCATATGACGGAGAACCCGGGCCGACATGGCTAGTCATGAACCCAAAGCGGCACAGACCTATGGAGGCAGACATACATGAATCACATCGAGCATGTCGGTCATCAGCGAGTGAATCCGGGCTGTAGCACTGGGCTAACAGGACTCCGGGGAACCCGGGCTGTAGCAGGCTAGGCAGGACTCCGGATGTCACCGCGTGACATTTCCCCGAAGGGACAGACATAGGAACGAAGTGAAACACATGCTGGCCAGTCAAGTGTCCTGAACAGTAGTGCTGGGCTAGGAGGACTCCGGTGAACCGGGCTGTAGCGGACTACTATGGCTCGAGGAACACTAGACTACATTTCCCCATAAGAAAGGCTGCCAAGGATAAACAACTACATTGTCAGATCCCACTCATACCAAGCATTTCAATCATACACACAATATGCCTGATATGAGTACATACAACATGGCATCACAACAAAACTCTACAACTCAAGTACTTTATTTAAAGGCTCCAGAGAGCCATACATAACATGTTCATACAGGTAGGGGTCACATGACCCGACACTCAAGTCATACAAGCATACAAGCACAAGCGGAAGTAAATAGTCTGAGTACAGACACTAGAAAGCAAGAAGGCTTCCGAAGCCTGTCTATCTACATAGAGCCCTCCATGGCCAGGATCACCACCTGGATGGCTAGTCACTCATCGACATCAAGGTCTACGTAGAACCCATCGAAGGGGGCGGTGTTGTCGTTTGAAAACAGTAATTAAGCAAACATGAGTACAAAGGTACTCAGCAAGTCTTACAACAGAACCTACTATACATGCTCATTCTCAAGAAGGTGGTGGGGTTATTGCAGCAAGCCAGCTTTGACTCTTGGCTAAGCTATCCTACGGAACTCCACTAGTAAAATAGTTTTCGCGCACGAGTCCACTACTCACCAACACAATACTCCACCGGGGATCCTCCCTCGTCATCCTACGAGATGGCCATCCTCGGTACTCACACTTATCTTGAGTCTTTTAGTAGTAACCATTAACTTGTCTGTGAACTGTATAGGCAACCAAGTAGTCCTTTACTGCGGACGTGGCTATTCGAATAGTTTAATACCCTGCAGGGGTGTACTTCATCACACATGTTTCCACCACTTAGTGTCTGCACACGACATGTGCTCGGCAAACTTCAAGCGAAAACCGACGTGGGTGTAGACCACGACCTGACTAACCTCACAAGTCTCTAGTCCAGGTTTATCGCCTATTCAGGTTCCATCTGCAAGGAAATCCAGCTGGGGTGTCCTCAATGGCCCCAAACGATGTGTACATGGTCCCGAGACGCCAAACGGGCGCCCGGCATACCCGGCCACAGTGTATCTACCGCATCATAGCCCACCCCTAGGGTCAGCGCTATGCACGGCCGCCAACACATAACCTACAAACACCAGAAACTAGTTTCAACTCCTGGACAGAGGGCGAGAGGGGTCAGTAAGTCGAGCGGGTCATATTTCAGGGCCCAATGTGTGGTAGTAGCTGAATCTTAAATCACACATACAGATCTTAGTTCTTATGGATGGCCTCAATGAAACAACCCACCATGTACTCCTACATGGCCTCTCATCGATACCTTTACCAACACATGTTCAACACATCCCTCATATTACCGACATAATCATTTCACTCTAGACCATCACCCAGAAGAACCAGACCTGACACAACTCTAAGCATAGCAGGCATAGCAAGGTAGGAATCACATACATGGCTCAATAAACTCCTACACATGCTAGTGGGTTTCATCTAATTACTGTGGCCATGACAGGTCATGCAGAGGATAAGGGTTCAACTACCGTAGCACATAGCAGTTTGAATCGCGTTGTCTTAATGCAGTAAACAAGAGCAGAAGTGAGAACATGGGTTTGTATCGGAATGATCAATGGGTTGCTTGCCTGTTGTAGTGGTAGTAGGGTCCTGCCCTTCAGACGGATACTCGGGGTTATCCTCGGAGGCAGAACCTACCACGAAAGACACACCGAACATAGTCAACACATGACAATATGCAACAATATGATGCATGCTATGACATGGCAAAATGAATGTGTCTTGGCCTAATGCAAGCTAAAACAGGATGGAATGAACTCATTTGAATCAAAGATTCAAATGTTAGCTCATTTAACATGGCCTTATTAGTGCATTATCTTATTCTGCTTAAACAGCAAGGTTAACTTGTTTTGTCATGCATGAAACCATTACAGATGGATAGATGGAATTTTTTTGATCATTTTTCATATATAAATCTTTGCATTTGGAGCTATGGTTGATTTTCTATGATTTTTAGAAGTTTTGGCTATTTTCTGGAATTTCCTATTAAAGAATAAATCCAGTAATTGAATTAATGCGTCAGCATGACATAGGTGTGATGTCAGCGGGTCAACTGGGTCAGCCAGGTCAAACCTGACTGGTGGGCCATGTCTGTCAGTGACTCAGCTAATTAACAGAAATAAATTAACACTAATTAACTGTCAGTGGGGCCTAGGCCAACATGTCAGTGACTAAACTAATTAAATTTAGTTAAAACTAATCCTAAACTAATTAGCAGACCGGCCCCACCTGTCATAGACTCAGGGGGGTCAACCTGGGCCCACACGGGGTCAAACAGGGTCAACTCGCCGGCGTCTAGCCGCCTACGAGGCCAGACGCGGTGGAGCAGCGTGGGATTTGCACTCCGGCGACCAAAAGGGCGGCAGAGACTATCTACGTGATGCGGGGAGGAAGCCGCATCTAGTGGTGGTAGTGGGTGGAGCTGGGGTGGCCGGAAACGTCGCCGGCAACGAGTTTGGCGGCGGCCGGAGCTCGGGTGAGGTCGAGCTAGTCGCTAGGGGGCACGGGGAGGCGCGTGGATTGGTGCGTTGAGCTCCTGGAGGTGCGGTAGGACTAGTGGACAGGGTGGCGCAGCCATTGGGTGGCCGGAGGCTCGTCGGCAACGAGCTCCGCGGCGGTGCGTGCGGGTGATCTACATGCAGTCGCTACGGGGCTCGAGAGAGAACGGAGAGGGTGGGGAGGTGGCTGAGCTCACGGGGGTCTCGTCGAGGTAGTCGGAGAGGTCGGGGATGAGCTGATGCGGCGGGGGCGGCGAAAGGGATCTCCGATGGCCGGAGTTGAGGGCGAGCTTGGTGCAGCGTCTCCGGGGCGAGCGAGCGCTTGGGGCTCGACCCACTCGATGTAATCGACAACGGCGGAGCTCGTGGACACGATGACGCGGCGCGAGGACGACGGAGGGCGCGACTACGATGACGGTGCGGCGACAGGAGCGTCGGCCATGGTGGGGAACGGCGAGGGAGAGAGACAGGGGGGTGGCGTGTCCAGGGGCTTCGGGGTGCAACGTGGAGGCGTCCAGGGGTGTGGGCGGCAAGAAGGTGACGCCGTGGCGAGCTCGGGCACGCCGGTGTCACCTCCCTGCCTGCCTGGCGGGGAAGAAGCAGCTGGCCGGCGCGGGCCAGCACAGTGCTGGGCCGCCAGGTGGGCCGGCGGGTGAGTTAGCTGGGCTGCGCCAGGTAAGTTTCTCTCTCTCTCTTTTTCTGATTTGTTTTATTATTTATTATTTCTGTAACTTCAGGGCTTTATTAAAAATGCCAGGGCATTACCATAAATCATAAAATTAATCATGGCCACTGTTTAGAATATATCCAACAGCAAACATTTTAGTTTATGATTATTTGAGCATTTAAAGTATTTTATAGCATTTAAATGCCCGAATGAAAATACTATAAGGATTAATCCAATGACCTTAGATGTCCTAGAAAAATGTGCACCATTTTTGTCAAGGGTTTTAACCCAAAACAAAAATGGTGGGCTTTTCAGAAGGGCATTTCAGGTTCATTGAAAAAGTTTTTAGTAAACCCTAGTTGTTCCAGGGGGGTGCTGGGGGTTCTGTCATCCCCATTTCAAATTTAAGAGAAAATGAAACATGATGCACACTCTAATGCTTGAACTAGCTAGGGTGTGACATCGATCATCCATTTCTCAAACACCATGTAGTGCGAGAATCCCAACGGAGGAGATCGAGTCTTGTGGGGAAAAGTGCGAAAACCTCTGCAGAGTGTATAAACTAATCATGGTTAGCCGTGTCCCCAGTTATGGACATCTTGAGTATCTAGTACCTGGATTATCATGTGAATCTCAACATGTTACTCTAAATAAATTTTGTTGGGTTTGTTTAATGATGATGCTTAATTGGGATTGAGAATGCTGTCAACCATTCTCAATGTTTAACAACCACCATGATAGTTAAATAAAATTTATTCCTTTGCAGTAGGGAAAAATTGGCTTTACGCAAAACTGTAACCATAGAGCTTTCCACCAGCCAAATATGCATATAGAATAGCCTGATTATTCCATTACTCTCTATGTGTTACTTTGCCAGCGTATTCCATGTGCTGATCCGTTTCGGGCTGCAACGTTAATGTTGCAGACTTTTCAGATGACAATTAAGGGGTTTTAGGTCGTGGTTCTATACTCAGTGATGTCGTTGGAGTTGATGGACTCACTTATCTTCCAAGCCTTCCGCTGTTATCGCTATTAGATGGCCTTAAGCCATATTTATTGTAATTAGTTCTCTTTTGAGACACTCGATGTAATAAGTGTGTGATTGCTACTCTGTTATAAATCCTTCAAGTATTGTGTGGTGTCAGCATTACTGATCCAGGGATGACACCTGAGCACAGAGATTGGACCATTTGAAGTCTGGTTGCTATAAGATGGTATCAGAGCACATGCTGACTGTAAGACACGACCTCTAAGCTAAAGACCTAGATCACTACTCACTCTCCTCTCTTTTATGACTTCTCATCTTTTCTACTCTTTTAGGATGGTGGATGCAAGGGACCAGTTCACTCAACCGGATGAAGATACAGCCTTTGGACGTCACTTGAAGGAAGTCACTAGATACCTGAACATAGGAGTACCAAGCTTCACCGGAACCTACAACGCCACTTTACCTAAAGAGGAGTGCTGGATGATTCAAGTTCAAGTTCCAGGAAGGACGTTCATGCCAGTCACTAAGCCCATAGAGTTTTCTTTTGATACACCAACTTGGAGTCTAGGAAAGAGCATGGCAGCTCACATCGCCATGGGACGCATTGGAGAAGTTTACCGCAAGGATCTCAAGGATACTATCTACCAGATTTGTGGGCGCCGAGATGAGCACTGGGAGATGATCAGCACCAGAAAGGATAGATCAGTTGCAGCTTTTATCCAGGAGTTAAACCAGCACATTCGACGTCAGGAGAACCAGATGTGCACCGACATGATAGATCTGAAGAAAGCGAGGACAAGAATCAAGGAACTAGAGGAAGAACTCAAGGCTATACAAGAAGATTATGAAGAGGAAATAAAAGTATTAGTGGAGAAGAATGATGATCTGATCAAGAAGGCCCTACACTAGTAGAAGAAGTCGAAGAACCCAAGGAGATTCGCCCGGAAGACTACATCATCATCGACGACACCGACTCAGATCCAGATGATAGCGATGATGACTATATGGATGAAGCATGAGCAGATATAATGGAGTCTGCAACCGAAGAATATTTCTAGTAGACCACCTCATCAGTAGTAGTAGTCCACCATGTAAATATAGTAGTCTGATCACTTTTGCAATAGTTAGATCATTTGTATGCCCTTGTTTGATTGATTGAATGAAGTGAATTGTTTGTTTTTGCCTCATGTGCATATGGTAGTGTTTTCTCTATAGACCCCTCTCTGTTCTTAAATCTCATCTTTTCTAAACCCTCAGACGCCTCCGAGACGTGACCCCAGATTTACCTTTCCACCGGAGCTCAATCAGTTGATCCAGCAGCAAAGCACATTGATGCAGTTGCTAGTCCAGAATCAGAACCAGGGGAACAACAACAACCCACCACCCCCACCACCACCTGTTGATCACTTAGCCCGTTTTCTTAGGCTAAATCCGCCGGTGTTTTCCAGTAGCACCGAGCCGATAATAGCAGATGACTGGCTCTGCAAGACATCTGGGGAGTTGACCACAACAGGATGCACGGATGCGAAAAAGGTGAAGTTTGCCGCACATCAGCTTTAAGGACCCACAGCATCATGGTGGGAGAATTTCACAGCCACTTTTCCTGTCGACACTGTCACGTGGGACCAGTTTCAGCAGGCTTTTCAAACTGCCCATGTTTCAGTAGGAGCTATGGCCATGAAGAAGCGAGAGTTTCCCAACTTGCGCCAAGGAGGACGGACTGTTGGCCAGTATGTGGAGGACTTTAGTAAATTAGCACGTTATGCCCCAGATGACGTTGCTACGGATGCAGCTAAGCAGGAGAAGTTTCTGGAAGGACTGAATGATGAGTTGAGCATGCAGTTGATGGTAGCAACCTTCAACAACTACCAGGAGTTGGTAGATCGTGCTCTCATGATTGAAGGGAAGCAGCCGCGGATTGAGAATCACAAGAGGAAGTATGGACAAGGGAAGTACACTTCAGGAGCTCAGCAGAAGCCACGTTTTACCCCTAGACCGGGAGGACATTTTCAGCATACCCATGGAGGAGGTAGCTCACACAATCACATTGGCACCAAGAATGGTAATGGGAATGGAGGAAGTAACGGCCAGAACCGCACCAACCCATCGACCCCAGCCAAGACAGACCTGAGCCAAGTCACTTGCTTTAAGTGCCAGAAGACCGGACATTATGTCAATGAATGTCCTGAATCACAGAATGGAAATGACAATGGAAGCTCTGGGAAGAAGCCGAACCCTTTCAATAGGGGACAGGTGAACCACGTTAACATGGAGGAGGTTGAAGAGCAGCCGGATGCAGTAATCGGTAAGTTTTTGGTTAAGTCATTTACTGCACTTGTTCTTTTCGATACTGGTGCATCGCATTCATACATATCAAGGGGATTTGTGGATAGTATAAACTGCCAACCCAAGCCCTTAGGTCACCCATGTTAGTAACCTCGCCTGGAGCAGAATATATAGCTAGTCTATGGTGTGATCGGTTGCCATTAAGGATTGGTAACTATGTATTTCCCTCAGACCTAATAGTGTTGGAATCTCAAGGATTGGATGTGATATTAGGCATGGATTGGTTGTCGATGTATGGTGGAAACATCGATTTTGCCAGTAAGTCAATCTTGCTTACCACCCCAGAAAGGAGAAGGATCAAGTATGTATCCCGACATGTGCCAAAGAGGACTCAGCGAATTTTTTAACAGGAGTTGTGCAGGAAGAAGTACCAGTAGTGAAGGATTTCCCCGAAGTATTTCTAGAAGAGTTGCCAGGCATGCCACCGGATAGAGATATTGATTTTTGATTGAGCTTTTGCCAGGCACAGGGCCAATATCAAAGAGACCATATAGGATGCCTGCAAAGGATTTGGTGGAAATTAAGAAGCAAATTAAGGAGTTACTAGATCAAGGATATATTCGCCCAAGTTCTTCACCTTGGGGATCGCCAGTACTTCTAGTGGAAAAGAAGGATGGATCGTTAAGGATGGTTGTTGACTATCGAGGTTTGAATGAAGTAACCATCAAGAACAAGTACCCACTACCGATGATCAATGATCTGTTTGATCGATTGCAAGGAGCTAAGGTATTTTCCAAGATCGATCTGCGATCAGGATACCACCAGGTGAAGATTCGAGAACAGGATATACCCAAGACGGCATTTACCACCAGGTATGGACGATACGAGTATACTGTTATGTCATTTGGTCTGACTAATGCACCTGCATATTTTATGAACATGATGAACAAAGTGTTTATGGAGTTCTTGGATAAGTTCGTTGTAGTGTTCATTGATGATATCCTAGTTTACTCGAAGAATGAAGAGGAGCATAAGGAACATTTGCGTTTGGTGCTTGGTAAATTCTGAGAACATCAACTATATGCCAAATTTAGCAAATGTGAGTTTTGGTTGAAGGAAGTTGGATTTCTCGGACACGTTATATCCGGAGAAGGTATAGCAGTAGTATTGGAAATATGCCCTAGAGGCAATAATAAATTGGTTATTATTATATTTCCTTGTTCATGATAATCGTTTATTATCCATGCTAGAATTGTATTGATAGGAAACTTAGATACATGTGTGGATACATAGACAACACCATGTCCCTAGTAAGCCTTAGTTGACTAGCTCGTTGTTCAATAAGATGGTTACGGTTTCCTGACCATGGACATTGGATGTCATTGATAACGGGATCACATCATTAGGAGAATGATGTGATGGACAAGACCCAATCCTAAGCCTAGCACAAGATCATGTAGTTCGTTTGCTAAAGCTTTTCTAATGTCAAGTATCATTTCCTTAGACCATGAGATTGTGCAACTCCCGGATACCGTAGGAGTGCTTTGGGTGTGCCAAACGTCACAACGTAACTAGGTGGCTATAAAGGTACACTACAGGTATCTCCAAAAGTGTATGTTGGGTTGGCACGAATCGAGACTGGGATTTGTCACTCCGTGTAAACGGAGAGGTATCTCTGGGCCCACTCGGTAGGATATCATCATAATGTGCACAATGTGACCAAGGAGTTGATCATGGGATGATGTGTTATGGAACGAGTAAAGAGACTTGCCAGTAACGAGATTGAACAAGGTATCGGATACCGACGATCGAATCTCGGGCAAGTACAATACCGCTGGACAAAGGGAACTGTATACGGGATTGATTGAATCCTCGACATCATGGTTCATCCGATGAGATCATCGTGGAACATGTGGGAGCCAACATGGGTATCCAGATCCCGCTATTGGTTATTGGCCGGAGAGTTGTCTCGGTCATGTCTGCATGGTTCCCGAACCCGTAGGGTCTACACACTTAAGGTTTGGTGACGATAGAGTTGTTATGGGAAATAGTATGTGGTTACCGAATGTTGTTCGGAGTCCTGGATGAGATCCCGCACATGACGAGGAGCTCCGGAATGGTCCGGAGGTGAAGATTGGTATATTGGACGAAGGGTATTGGAGTCCGGAATTGTTCCGGGGGTACCAGGTGATGACCAGCATGTCTGAAAGGGGTTTCGGAGGCCCCGTCAAACGTTGGGGGCCTTATGGGCCAAGGGGAGAGGGCACATCAGCCCACCAAGGGGCTGAGCGCCCCTCCCACCCCATCTCAGTAACCAGGAGAGGTGGGGGCGCCACCCCTAGGGCAGCCTCCCCTCCCAACTTGGGGGCAAGTTTCCTAGGGGGTGGGGGCGCCCAAACCCATCTAGGGTTTCCCCTGTGGCCACCCGCCGCCCCTCCCCTAGGGAACCCTAGGGCGCCTCCCCCTCCTCCCTTCCCCCTATATATAGTGAGGGAGAGAGAGAGAGGGCAGCCGCACGCTTCCCCTGGCGCAGCCCTCTTCCTCCTCCAACACCTCATCCTCGTCCGTAGTGCTTGGCGAAGCCCTGCCGGAGAACCACAAGCTCCATCACCACCACGCCGTCGTGTTGTCGGAGTTTTCCCTCAACTTCTCCTCTCACCTTGCTGGATCAAGAAGGAGGAGACGTCTCCCAACTGTACGTGTGTTGAACGCGGAGGTGCCGTCCGTTCGACGCTAGGATCATCAGTGATTTGGATCACGACGAGTATGACTCCATCAACCCTGTTCACTTGCGCTTCCGCTTAGCGATCTACAAGGGTATGTAGATGCACTCTCCTTCCCCTCGTTGCTAGATTACTCCATAGATTTATCTTGGTGATGCGTAGAAAATTTTAAATTTCTGCTACGATCCCCAACAATGGAATCAGAGCTAGGTCTATGCATAGTTTCTATGCACGAGTAGAACACAAAGCAGTTGTGGGCGTTGATATTGCCAATTTGCTTGACGTTACTAGTCTTATCTTGATTTGGCGGCATTGTGGGATGAAGCGGCCCGGACCGACCTTACACGTACGCTTACGTGAGACTGGTTCCACCGACTGACATGCACTAGTTGCATAAGGTGGCTAGCGGGTGTCTGTCTCTCCCACTTTAGTCGGATCGGATTCGATGAAAAGGGTCCTTATGAAGGGTAAATAGAAATTGGCATATCACGTTGTGGTTTTGGCGTAGGTAAGAAACGTTCTTGCTAGAAACCTATAGCAGCCATGTAAAAAGTTACAACGACAATTAGAGGACGTCTAACTTGTTTTTGCAGCATATGCCTTGTGATATGATATGGCCAAAAGGATGTGATGAATGATATATGTGATGTATGAGATTGATCATGTTCTTGTAATAGGAATCACGACTTGCATGTCGATGAGTATGACAACCGGCAGGAACCATAGGAGCTATCTTAATTTATTTATGACTTGCGTGTCAACATAAACGTCATGTAATTACTTTACTTTATTGCTAAAGCGTTAGCCATAGTAGTAGAAGTAATAGATGACGAGACAACTTCAAGAAGACACGATGATGGAGATCATGATGGTGGAGATCATGGTGTCATGCCGGTGACAACGATGATCATGGAGCCCTCAAGATGGAGATCAAAAGGAGCAAAATGATATTGGCCATATCATGTCAGTATTTGATTGCATGTGATGTTTATCATGTTTTACATCTTATTTGCTTAGAACGACGGTAGCTTAAATAAGATGATCCCTCACTAAAATTTCAAGAAAAGTGTTCCCCCTAACTGTGCACCGTTGCGAAGGTTCATCGTTTCGAAGCACCACATGATGATCGGGTGTGATAGATTCTAACGTTCGAATACAACGGGTGTTGACGAGCCTAGCATGTACAGACATGGCCTCGGGACACATGCGAAACACTTAGGTTGACTTGACGAGCCTAGCATGTACAGACATGGCCTCGGAACACGGAAGACCGAAAGGTCAAACATGAGTCGTATAGAAGATACGATCAACATGAGATGTTCACCGTTGATGACTAGTCCGTCTCACGTGATGATCGGACATGGCCTAGTCTATTCGGATCATGTTTCACTTAGATGGCTAGAGGGATGTCTATCTGAGTGGGAGTTCATTAAATAATTTGATTAGATGAACTCAATTATCATGAACATAGTCTAAATTGTCTTTGCAAATATGTTGTAGATAAATAACTCACGTTGTAGCTCCCTGTTTCAATACGTTCCTAGAGAAAGACCAAGTTGAAAGATATTGTAAGCAATGATGCGGACTGGGTCCGTAGTCCGAGGAGTGTCCTCACTGCTACATAGAAGGCTTACGTCTTTGATGCACCGCTCGATGTGCAAACCCCTACAGCATCGTCTGTGGATGTTGTGAACACCTGACAGACACATCCTGATGACTACATGATAGTTTAGTGCACCATACTTTACGGCTGAGAATCGGGATTCCAATGACGTTTTGAACGCCATAGAACATATGAGATGTTCCAAGAGCTAAAATTGGGATTTGAGGCTCATGCCCGTGTTGAGAGGTGTGAGACCTCTGACAAGTTCTTTTGCCATCAAGATGGAGGAGAATAGCTCAGCTAATGAGCATGTGCTCAGAATGTCTGGGTGCTACAATCACTTAAATCAAATGGGAGTTAAACTTTTAGATAAGATAGTGATTGATAGAGTTCTCTAGCCACTTCACTAAGCTACTAGATCTTCGTGATGACCTATGACATGCAAGAGATGGAGTTGATCCTGGAGCTGTTCGCAGTACTTAAGACTGCAAAAGGTAGAAATCAAAGAAGGAGCATCAAGTGTTGATGGTTTAACAAGACCACTGGTTTCAAGAAGGGCAAGGGCTAGAAGGGAAACTTCATGGATGGCAAACCAGTTGCCGCTCCAGTGAAGGAACCCAAGGTCGAACCCAAACCCAAGACTAAGTGCTTCTATTGTAAGGGGAACGGCCACTGGTAGCGGAATTACCCCAAATGCATGGTAGATAAGAAGGCTGGAAACTTCAACAAAATTTATACGTGTTATTAATGTGTACCTCACTAGTACTCCTAGTAGCACCTGGGTATTGGATACCGGTTTAGTTACTATTATTGGTGACTTGAAGCAAAGCTATGGACTAAACGGAGACTGGCTGAGGGCGAGGTGACGATGTGTGTTGGAAGTGTTTCCAAGTTGATGAGATCACCATCGCACGCTCCATCTGCCTTCGGGATTAGTATTGAACCTAGATAAATTTTATCAGGTGTCTATGTTGAGCATGAATATGATTAGATCATGTTCATTGCAATAAGGTCATTTATTTAAGTTAGAGAATAATGGTTATTCTGTTTACATGAATGATACCTTTCATGGTCATGCACCCTATGTGAATGGTTCATTGAATCTCGGTCGTGGTGATACACATGTTCACGCCAAAAGATGTAGAGTTAATAATGATAGTACCACTTTCTTGTGGCACTGCTGCTTAGGTAATATTGGCGTAAGATGCATGAAGAAACTCCATATCGATGGATGTTTGGAGTCACTTGATTTTGAATCACTTGACACATGCGAGCCATGCCTCATGGGCAGGATGACTAAGACCCCGTTTTCAGGTACAATGAAACGGGCAAGTGACTTGTTGGAAATCATGCATACTAATGCGTGTGATCCAATGAGAATTGAAGCGTGCGGTGGATATCGCTATTTTCTCATCTTCACTGACGATTTGAGTAGATATAGGTATATTTGCTTAATGAAGCACACGTCTGAAACGTTTGAAAAGTTCGAGCGATTGCAGAGTGAAGTTAAGAACCATCATAACAAGAAGATCAAATTCCTACGATCTGATCGATGAGAATTTCTGAGTTATGAGTTTGGCAATCACTTAAGACATTGTCGAATTGTTTCACAGTTGAAGCCACCTGGAACACCACAAGGTAATGGTGTGTCCGGACGTCGTAATCGAACCCTATGAGATATGGTGCGATCTATGATGTCTCTTACCAATCTACCGTTTTCATTTTGAGGTTATGCGTTAGAGATAGCTGCATTCACTTTAGATAGGACACCATCTAAGTCCGTTGAAACGACATCATGTGAACATTGGTTTGGCAAGAAACCAAAGTTGTCACTTCTTAATGTTTGGGGCTGCGATGCTTAAGGCTTCAGCCGGAGAAGCTCGAACCCAACGCGGACAAACACATCTTCATAGGATACCCAAAGGTGACAGTTGGGTACACCTTCTATCTCAGATTCGAGGGCAAATTGTTTGTCGCTAAGAACGGGTCCTTTCTCGAGAAGGAGTTTCTCTCGAAAGAATTGAGTGGGAGGAAGATAGAACTTGATGAGGTTGTCGAACCTTTACTTCAACCAGAGAGTGATGCAACACAGAAAGATGTTTTCTGTGGAGCCTACGTCTGTTGAATAGGAAGTTAATGATAGTGATCATAAAGCTTCGGATCAAGTTGCTATCGAACCTCGTAGGTCGACAAGGATATGTACTACTCCTGAGTGGTACGGTAATCCTGTCTTAGATATCATGTTGTTAGACAACAATGAACATACGAGCTATGGAGAAGCAATGGTGGGCCCGTGTTCCGACAAATGGTTAGAAGCCATGAAATCCGAGATAGGATCCATGTATCAAAACAAAGTATGGACTTTGGTGGACTTGCCCGATGATCGGCAAGCCATTGAGATAAATGGATCTTTAAGAAGAAGACGGACGTGGGCGGTAATGTTACCGTCTATGAAGCTCGACTTGTGGGAAAGAGTCTTTTCACAAGTTCAAGGAGTTGACTACGATGAGAATTTCTCACCCGTAGCGATGCTTAAGTCCGTCAGAATCATGTTAGCATTAGCTGTATTTTTCGATTATGAAATCTTACGGATGGATGTCAAAACAAGTTTTCTTACCAGTTTTTGTAAGAAAAGTTGTATGTGATACAATAAAAGGTTTTGACGATCCTAAGGATGCTAAAAGGTATGCTGGCTCCAGCAATCCTTCTATGGACTAGAGCAAGCATCTCGGAATCGGAATATATGTTTTGATGGAGTGATCAAAGCTTTTAGGTTTATACAATGTTTTCTAGAAACTTGTATTTACAAGAAAGTGAGTGGGTGCACTACAACATTTCTGATAAGTATATGTGGATGACATATTGCTGATTCAAAATAATGTATAATTTCTGGAAAACATAAACGGTTGTTTGAAGAGTGTTTTTCAAAGGAAGACCTGGATAAAGCTTCTTACAAATTGGGCATCAAGATCTATAGAGATAGATCAAGACGCCTGATGATACTTTCAAAGAACGCACACCTTGACATGTTTTTGAAGGAGTTCAAAATAGATCAGTCAAAGAAGGGGTTCTTACCTGAGTTGTAAGGTGTGAAGTTGACTAATACTCAAAGCTTGACCACGGCAGAAGAAAGAGGAAGGACGAAGGTCGTCCCCTATGCTCTTGTCATAGGCCCTATACGGTATGCCATGCTGAGTACCGCACCTGATGTGTTCCTTGCCACATGTCTGGCAAGAGGGTACAAAGGTGATCTAGGTTTGGATCACCAGATAGCAGTCAAAATTATCCTTAGAGGAATAAGGAAGTGTTTCTCGGTTATGGAGGTGATAAAGAGTTCGACATAAAGAGTTGCGTCGATGCAAGCTTAACACCTATCCGGATAGCTTTGAGTAGAGATACCGGATACGTATAATGGAGCAATAATTTGGAATAGCTCCAAGTGGAACGTGGTAGCAGCATCTACGATATAAAGTTTTGCAAAATACATAGGGATCTGAATATGGCAAGACCCGTTGACTACAACCTCTCTCACAAGCATAACATGATGAAACCCAGAACTCATTGAGTATTAATCACATAGTGATGTGAACTAGATTAGTGACTCTAGTAAACTCTTTGGATGTTGGTCACATGGCGATGTGACCTGTGAGTGTTAATCACATGGCGATGTGAACTAGATTATTGACTCTAGTGCAAGTGGGAGACTGTTGGAAATATGCCCTAGAGGAAATAATAAATTGGTTATTATTATATTTCCTTGTTCATGATAATCGTGTATTATCCATGCTAGAATTGTATTGATAGGAAACTCAGATACATGTGTGGATACATAGACAACACCATGTCCCTTGTAAGCCTCTAGTTGACTAGCTCGTTGATCAATAAGATGGTTACGGTTTCCTGACCATGGACATTGGACGTCGTTGATAACGGGATCACATCATTAGGAGAATGATGTGATGGATAAGACCCAATCCTAAGCCTAGCACAAGATCGTGTAGTTCGTTTGCGAAAGCTTTTCTAATGTCAAGTATCATTTCCTTAGACCATGAGATTGTGCAACTCCCGGATACCGTAGGAGTGCTTTGGGTGTGCCAAACGTCACAACATAACTGGGTGGCTATAAAGGTGCACTATAGGTATCTCCAAAAGTGTCTATTGGGTTGGCACAAATCGAGACTGGGATTTGTCACTCCGTGTAAACGGAGAGGTATCTCTAGGCCCACTCGATAGGACATCATCATAATGTGCACAATGTGACCAAGGTGTTGATCACGGGATGATGTGTTACGGAACGAGTAAAGAGACTTGCCGGTAACGATATTGAACAAGGTATCGGATACCGACGATCGAATCTCGGGCAAGTACAATACCGCTGGACAAAGGGAATTGTATACGGGATTGATTGAATCCTCGACATCGTGGTTCATCCGATGAGATCATCGTGGAACATGTGGGAGCCAACATGGGTATCCAGATCCCGCTGTTGGTTATTGGCCGGAGAGTTATCTCGGTCATGTCTGCATGGTTCCCGAACCCGTAGGGTCTACACACTTAAGGTTCGGTGACGCTAGAGTTGTTATGGGAAATAGTATGTGGTTACCGAATGTTGTTCGGAATCCCGGATGAGATCCCGGACATGACGAGGAGCTCCGGAATGGTCCGGAGGTGAAGATCGGTATATTGGACGAAGGGTATTGGAGTCCGGAATTGTTCTGGGGGTACCAGGTGATGACCAGCGTGTACGAAAGGGGTTTCGGAGGCCCCGGCAAGCGTTGGGGGCCTTATGGGCCAAGGGGAGAGGGCACATCTGCCCACTAAGGGGCTGAGCGCCCCTCCCACCCCATCTCACATAACCAGGAGAGGTGGGGGCGCCACCCCTAGGGCAGCTGCCCCTCCCGGCTTGGGGGGCAAGTTTCCTAGGGGGTGGGGGCGCCCAAACCCATCTAGGGTTTCCCCTGAGGCCGCCGCCCCTCCCCTAGGGAACCCTAGGGCGCCTCCCCCTCCTCCCTTCCCCCTATATATAGTGAGGGAGAGGGAGGGCAGCCGCACCCTTCCCCTGGCGCAGCCCTCTTCCTCCTCCAACACCTCATCCTCCTCCGTAGTGCTTGGCGAAGCCCTGCCGGAGAACCACGAGCTCCATCACCACCACGCCGTCGTGCTGTCGGAGTTTTCCCTCAACTTCTCCTCTCACCTTGCTGGATCAAGAAGGAGGAGACGTCTCCCAACCGTACGTGTGTTGAATGCGGAGGTGTCGTCCGTTCGGCGCTAGGATCATCGGTGATTTGGATCACGACGAGTACGACTCCATCAACCCCGTTCACTTGAACGCTTCCGCTTAGCGATCTACAAGGGTATGTAGATGCACTCTCCTTCCCCTCGTTGCTAGATTACTCCATAGATTGATCTTGGTGATGTGTGGAAAATTTTAAATTTCTGCTATGATCTCCAACAAGTAGATCCCACTAAAGTTGATACCGTGACCAAGTGGGAAGCGCCAACCACAGTTGGAGAGATCTGGAGTTTTCTTGGACTCGCGGGATACTACCAGGGGTTTATTGAGAATTTCTCAAAGATTGTGAAGCCTATGACGGAGTTGTTGAAGAAGGATACCAAGTTCATATGGATTGAGGAATGTGAGGCTAGTTTTCAGGAGTTGAAGAAATGTTTGGTTACCTCACCAGTGTTGATTTTACCGGATCAGACCAATGATTATGAGGTGTATTGTGACGCTTCACGTCGAGGACTTGGAGCAGTGCTTATGCAGGAAGGAAGAGTTGTTTCATATGCCTCACGACAGCTTAAGCCCCATGAGTTGAATTATGCTACGCATGATCTGGAGTTAGCGGCCGTAGTGCATGCATTGAAGACTTGGAGACATTTTCTGATTGGAAACCATTGCGAGGTGTACACGGATCACAAGAGTTTGAAGTATATTTTCACACAGAAGGAGTTGAACCTCAAACAAAGGAGATGGTTGGAACTCATCAAGGACTATGATATGAAATTGCATTATCACCCCGGAAAGGCTAACGTAGTAGCTGACGCGTTGAGCCATAAGAGCCATGTCAACACCTTAATGACGGGAGATTTACCAAGTGAGTTAGCCAAAAATCTTCGGGAGCTATGTTTGGAAATAGTTCCAAGAGGCTATGTAACAGCATTGGAGATTCAGTCTACATTGATGGATAAGATCAGAGAAGCCCAAAAGACTGACAAGGAGATTGCCTCTATTAAGGAGAAAATGAGCAAAGGAAAAGCTAAGGGATTTCGTGAGGATGAGCACGATACCTTATGGTTTGAAGACCGTGTTTATGTACCAAATGATTCAGAGATCAGGAAGTTAATTTTACAAGAGGCCCATGATTCACCGTATTCGATTCACCCAGGAAATACCAAGATGTATTTGGATTTGAAGGATATTTTCTGGTGGACCGGAATGAAGAAGGATATTGCAGAATATGTAGCAGTTTGTGATGTATGTCAGAGAGTAAAGGCAGAGCATCAGAAGCCAGCAGGACTGCTACAACCATTGCCGATACCCGAATGGAAGTGGGATAAGTTAGGCATGGACCTTATTATAGGATTGCCCAGAACACGTTCAGGCTACGACTCGATATGGGTTGTAGTCGATTGTTTGAAAAAGGTAGCTCATTTCATTCCCGTGAAGACTACCTATACCAGTGCAAAGTTGGCAAAGATATACATGACTAGAATCGTTTGTCTGCATGGAGTTCCAAGGAGCATAGTATCAGATAGAGGAACCCAATTTAGCTCAATGTTCTGGAGTCAGTTGCATGAAACTTTAGGAACCAGACTGGAGTTTAGCACAGCCTTCCATCCGCAGACAGATGGACAGACCGAGAGAGTCAATCAGATTTTGGAGGATATGCTAAGAGCTTGTGCGCTAGATTACGGATCTAGTTGGGACGAGAATTTGCCGTATGCAGAGTTCTCTTACAACAACAGCTATCAATCTAGTTTGAAGATGGCCCCTTTTGAAGC
This sequence comes from Triticum dicoccoides, assembly GCF_002162155.2. NCBI lineage: Eukaryota > Viridiplantae > Streptophyta > Magnoliopsida > Poales > Poaceae > Triticum > Triticum dicoccoides. The sequence goes on from NC_041380.1 coordinate 505,953,661, forward strand.
CTTGTACGGAAGGAGGTGCAGGACCCCATTGTCTTGGGATGAAGTTGGAGACTGCCAGTTGTTTGGACCGGATCTGATAAAGGAGTCTGAACAGAAAGTGAAATTGATTCGCGATAGGCTCAAGGTAGCTCAGTCCAGGCAGAAGAGTTATGCAGATTCTAAATGCAAGGAGACAGTTTACGAAGTTAGAGACCGAGTTTATCTTCGAGTATCACCACTTCGAGGAGTTAAGCGCTTTGGAGTTAAGGGAAAGTTAGCGCCACGTTTTGTAGGACCATACAATGTTTTGGAGCGTATGGGAGAAGTGGCCTACAAATTGGAATTACCCGAAGGATTGTCAGGAGTTCACAACGTGTTCCACGTTTCCCAGTTGAGGAAGTGCCACGCAGAGATGGCTAAAATACCGCTGAGAGATACGGTACCACTGGAAGCAATTCAGTTGGACAGTGATTTGACCTATGAGGAGAAACCAGTTAAGATTCTAGAGTATGCCAGTCGAGTCACCCGCAGCAAGGTTATCAAGTTTTGCAAGGTTCAGTGGAGCCACCACATGGAGGATGAAGCCACCTGGGAGCGAGAGGAAGATTTGCTGAAGGACCACCCTCACCTATTTTCTAGCCAACCCAAATCTCGAGGGCGAGATTCATCTTAAGGGGGTAGGTTTTTAACATCCCAAATTTTCAATTTGGAATGTTATACACTAGATCATCATTTCATATCCTATTTATTGCATTTTGGTTGATACTAGAAATTTTACGCAACTCAAGGACCCGCGGAGAGAGTTGGGGATTTCCTTATTTTCATATTTGAGTTGTCTCAAATTTTGAAAATAGGATCATTTGATTTGATTTATTTTATCTTCAATTATTTCTATTACAAAAATATGAGAGAGGGAATAAAATGACTTTCCCAAAATAAAGAAATATTGAGGATTTAATAAAAAAAATCAATTAAGATTCTTTTGGTTTTTTTGCTATTTTATTTGAATTTAGGAAAAATGCGCATTTTTCAAAATTGCATTTAGGCCCCAAACAAATGTTCATCCTGTGCGGCTTGATTTTAGAAGCCGGGGAAAATTTATTTCGGGATTTTTGGAGTCCGTTTAGTATTCCTTTTATTTTTTTTCTGAGTGCAACTATTTCAAAAAAAACTGAACCGACCTACGGGTCGTGTTAGGCCCGGACTCCTCCGGCCTCGGCCTTTATAAGCCGCCGGCCCGCCCCGGGGCCGAAACCCTAGTCGCGCCGCCTCGAGCCCCGCGCCCGCCGCCGTCGCCGACG
>NC_041380.1:505955333-505964409 GCF_002162155.2 Triticum dicoccoides
GCCGACGCCGTTCGCCAGAGCCGCCGCCGCCCGTCTCGCCGCCCGAGCCGCCGAGGTTCACCCGCCGCCGGTTTTTCCTGGAAAACCGTTCGGTTTCCGCCGGTTTTTGTTCGGTTTTTTTAGTTTACGTTGTTTCTTTTTAGATCGGTTTTTTTCCGGTTTAGGTTAATTAGCGAGCGTTCGCTCGTTCGTTCGTTTTAACAAACGTGTTCTTTGTTTAGATCCAGATAACGAACGTTCATTCGTTAAGCTGTTCGTCGTTTTTCTTTTTCTCGGATTTATTCCGCGATTTTTCTGATCGCGATTTCTGATCCGATTTTCGTTTTAGTTTAACTTTTCGCTCGTTTATCAGAATCAGGCGATTCAAGCGCCTGGAGTTTCGTCTCGAAACTCTCTTTCCGTTTAACCAACTCAAACAAGGTTTTGCCACTATAAAAATTGCCCTAGATCTAGAATAGTAAATGAAGCTTGTTTCTTTTGTTGTTTGTCTTCCGTTGCTTCGTTCGATTTGATTCTTTTTGCCAACCGAAGTTCTTAAGTTGAACTTTCTGGTTAGATATATTATTTGAGTTTTACTTGTGCATTAGTTGAGTACTTATTGTATGCTTGTTTGTTTGCGATAGAGTACCCGGAGTGCTCCGCTTGCTACTTCGAATCGCTAGGTTTCCCGGATCATCAGCAAGGCAAGTAACACTTTGATCATGTTTTTCCCACTCATAGTTTTATTGCATTAGATCAATCCTCACACATTGCATGATTAGGATCTAATTAAATTGTGGGTTTGGGAAGTAGATGAGGTAGTACCTATTACCTGTTATTATCAAACCTTTGGGAGTTACTTCTACGTTTGCTCATTATGCCATGCTATGCTCGTAGACGTGGATTGGTGAGTGTATCCATGACAGATGTGAGATTGTTAATTAATGGTTTATTTCAGGTGGCAACGTAAATACACATCTGGGTGGATTGAGGCACCTGGGTATTCCAGCGATTGCCTGATTTTCTTTATGGACCGCCACCCAGGCTCAAAGGGATCATGAGATTATTCATGCTAGAAACTTCCATGTGCAGCCACAAGCTACTATGGGCTCTAGAATAGTTGATTAAGTCGTGCGAACTCTTAAAGTGGTAGACTAGTAGATGTAGGGGATGTAGGTTAGTACGGTCTACCCGTTCGTAAGGTGCTAGCGCTTCTGAAAGACTATGTCTCGGTCATCCGTTTCTCAAACACCATGTAGTGTGAGAATCCCAACGGAGGAGATCGAGTCTTGTGCGGAAAAGTGCGCAAACCTCTGCAGAGTGTATAAACTAATCATGGTTAGCCGTGTCCCTGGTTATGGACATCTTGAGTATCTAGTACCTGGATTATCATGTGAATCTCAACATGTTACTCTAAATAAATTTTGTTGGGTTTGTTTAATGATGATGCTTAATTGGGATTGAGAATGCTGTCAACCATTCTCAATGTTTAACAACCACCATGATAGTTAAATAAAATTTATTCCTTTGCAGTAGGGAAAAATTGGCTTTACGCAAAACTATAACCATAGAGCTTTCCACCAGCCAAATATGCATATAGAATAGACTGGTTATTCCATTACTCTCCATGTGTTACTTTGCCAGCATATTCCATGTGCTGACCCGTTTCGGGCTCCAACGTTAATGTTGCAGACTTTTCAGACGACGATTAAGGGGTTTTAGGTCGTGGTTCTATTCTCAGTGATGCCGTTGGAGTTGATGGACTCACTTATCTTCCAAGCCTTCTGCTGTTATCGCTATTAGATGGCCTTAAGCCATATTTATTGTAATTAGTTCTCTTTTGAGACACTCGATGTAATAAGTGTGTGATTGCTACTCTGTTATAAATCCTTCAAGTATTGTGTGGTGTCAGCATTACTGATCCAGGGATGACACCTGAGCACAGAGATTGGACCGTTTGAGGTCTGGTCGCTACAGCCACCTCGGGGAAACTTGTGGGTTGGTTTTACTCGTAGCTAGTCTCATCTGAGTGTGCCCTGAGAACGAGATATGTGCAGCTCCTATCGGGATTTGTCGGCACATTCGGGCGGTGTTGCTGGACTTGTTTTACCATTGTCGAGGATGTCTTGTAACCGGGATGCCGAGTCTGATCGGATTGTCTTGGGAGAAGGAATATCCTCCGTTGACCGTGAGAGCTTGTGATGGGCTAAGTTGGGACTCCCCTGCAGGGATTTGAACTTTCAAAAGGCGTGCCCGCGGTTATGGGCAGATGGGAATTTGTTAATGTCCGATTGTAGAAGACTGGAACTTAACTTAATTAACATGCATCAACCGCGTGTGTAGCCGTGATGGTCTCTTCTCGGCGGAGTCCGGGAAGTGAACACGGCGTTGGAGCAATGCTTGACGTAGGTTGTTCTAGGATCACTTCTTGATCATAGTTGTTCATCCGTGCTTTTTCCTTCTCTTCTCGCTCTCATTTGCGTATGTTAGCCACCATATATGCTAGTCTCTTGCTGCAGCTCCACTTCATACCTTTCGCCATACCTTTAATCTTAAATAGTCTTGATCGCGACGGTGTGAGATTGCTGAGTCCCCGTGACTCACAGATTACTTCCAAAACCAGATGCAGGGACCAATGATACCGCTCCAGATGATATGACCGAGCTCAAGTGGGAGTTCGATGAAGACTCTCGTCGTTACTACATGTCTTTCCCAGATGATCAGTAGTGGTGCCCAGTTGGGGCGATCGGGGACTATGTTGCATTTGGGGTTTATCTTCATTTTGGTTTCGTAGTCGGACCTTGAGTGTATTTGGATGAATGTAATGTTATTTATGTATTTGTGTGACGTGGCAAATGTAAGCCAATTATGTACCTTTCCCCTTTATTTATGTACATGGGTTGTTGTGAAGATTACCTCACTTGCGACATTGCTTTCAATGCGGTTATGCCTCTAAGTCGTGCTTCGACACGTGGGAGATATAGCCGCATCGAGGGCGTTACAAGTTGGTAATCAGAGCCTTCCCCGACCTTAGGATCCCCCTGCTTGATCAAATCGTTGGTGTTGTTGAGTCTAGAAAAATGTTTTGAGTCATTTAGGAATTATATATATCAGAGAGTTAGGAATTCTTTTTACTCCTCAGTCCCTTCGTCGCTCTGGTGAGGCATCCTGACGTAGAGTTTTGACTCTTCTCTTCTCAAATTTCACTAAAAAAATTAGGATCACGCGGGTATCTTGGAATCGTTCCGATGGTTTTGTGACGAGAACATTGTTCTTGGTGCCTCCTGACATTTAGGGGTTGTGGCAGTGTCCCGGGGAGTTGAGCTTCGTGGTGTTGTCGTCACAATTTTATCGGAGATTCTAGGATACCTGAGTTTCGCCGACATCGAAAATCTCTTTTATGCAGTTGTTGGTGAGATAACCTCGACGCCACCAAGTATTGGGGCGGGAGTTCGGGAGTATTGCCATAACTCGTATAACGGATGCTTTTCGAAGGTTGAGGTAAATGATTTCCGAAGTTTTCTTGGTTATGTGTTGAAGGATGGATACAGCTGGATGTAGGATTTGCTAGCTTTGGGTGAGATATTATGCTTCCCCTGTATCCCTAACACCTGATTGCATAACCAGAAAGGTTCGAGAGTTTCATAGGTGGGAATTCATGTAGCTCTAGAATTTCTTCCGTGGATATTTTGTTTGGGATTGGGTAATCCTTACCAAGTATTTGTTTTTGTCCGTACCTTGTTGTTTTATTCTTCTACCTCTATCTAAGTGGCTTCTCAATTTATGGAAATGTGACCATTTCGTTTGGAATGCATTCGTTCATTTTGTTCGGATGTGAAGACTATATGTTGCAATTTCGTTCCGTTTGATTCAGCTTGAATATTTGTCTGTCAAGATGCTAACGGATGTCACCCTCTCCAGGATGGCTCCTCCAACGCGCATGACTCCGAATCCTGACCCGCCACCTCCACCTCCACCTCGGAGGCATGGCAAGCTGTGATGGCTGCTACCAATGCAAACACGTAGCTGATCATGTAGCTCTTGCAAGAGCGCAACCAAGGGAATCATGGCCATGGCAACAATCAGAATCAGTTTGCTACACTCAACCAGTTCCTCGCTAATCAGCCAAAGACCTTCAGCAACTGTGTCGAGGCCTTAGACGCTGATGATTGGCTCGTGGATATCTGCAAGCATTTTGAGTGCAGCAATGTCAAGCCTGAGAACTTTGTCAAGTTTGCCTCCTTCCAACTCAAAGACCAAGCTACAGAATGGTTTTAGCAATACAAAGATTCCAGAGGAGGCCGTTTGATTACCTGGGATGAATTCCGTCAAGACTTCAAAGCTCATCATATTCCTCAGAGTGTGGTTGAGAGCAAGCGTGAGGAATTCCGCAACCTGAAGCAAGGCACTTTGTCTGTTTACCAGTACAACATCATGTTTCAGAAGCTCGCCTGTTTCGCTAAGCAAGACGTCCCTGACGAGAAGAGCATGATATACCAGTTCAGAGGTGGCCTGAGAGAAGAACTCCAACTAGCTCTCGTCCTTTTTGAGCTAAAGAAGTACGATGAGTTTTACAACATGGCCATGAAGCAAGAGGCTGCCCAACTGAAGTGTGATGCTTCCAAGAAGTGAGTAAGAGATGCAACTCCTTCTTCCTCAACTCAAGTGGCTTCTAAGCAGCAAAAGTATTGGCTGCCTCCTCCTCCGTTCCGTCAGCCTTATCAGCAGAAGAGCAAAGGTGGTAGTGGATCTTCCCACCCACCCAACCCTGGCTTTAAGAACAAGACTTCGTCTCAAGCTACAAGATCAAGTGCTCCGTATCACCGTCCGCTCTCAGAGGTCACGTGCAACAAGTGTGAGTAGAAGGGTCACTATGCCAACAAATGCTTCAATCAAAGGCGTCTTCCTCCCCCTCCTCCTCATGTGAGATCTGCCAGTACCGCAGTGGTCAAGCATAATCCCAAGCACGCCAAGATCAACATGATGAATGCAGCTCAGGCAGAGGACTCGTCAGATGTCATCATGGGTAACCTTCCTGTTAACGATATTCCTGCAAAAGTTCTTTTTGACTCTGGTGCATTGCATTCTTTCATGTCATTCCCATTTGCATCGGAGAACAATTTTGGCACTAAGGCACTACCTAAAGCATTGCAAGTTGTTTCTCCGGCTAAGCGTTTGAGTTCTAGCATGATGGTCCCAGATATTTCTATCATGATGGGTGATTTCAAGTTTCTGGCTTCTCCAATGGTCCTTGGTAGCTCGGATATTGATCTTATTCTTGGAATGGACTGGCTTTCTAAGCACAAGGCTCATCTTGATTGTGCTGCCAGGCAGATTCAATTGACTCATTCGTCTGAGGATGTAATTGTCTTTGCTGCTCGTGACAATACCATCCGTCTGTTTTCTATCAATGAGAAGGGCGAGCTGGATGCCATCTCGTAGATTCTGGTCGTTTGCGAATATCAAGATGTCTTTCCAGAAGAGCTTCTAGGAATGCCTCCGCACCGGCCAGTTGAATTCGTCATCGATCTTGAGCCTGGCACAGAACCTGTTTGCAAATGTCCTTACAAGCTTGGACTTGAAGAGTTGAAGAAGCTAAAGAAACAACTCGATATTCAAGAGCGAATGGGTCTCATCTGACCTAGTTCTTCTCCGTGGGGTTGTGGAGTTCTTTGTGTGAAGAAGAAGGATGGAACGAACCGACTCTGTGTCGACTATCGTCCATTGAACAAGAAGACTATAAAGAACAAGTACCCACTTCCCAACATCAATGAGCTGTTTGAACAACTCAAAGGTGCTCAAGTATTCTTCAAGCTTGATCTCCGTATGGGCTATCACCAGATTCGCATTCGTGAAGAAGATATCCCCAAGACAGCATTCAGAACAAGCTATGGTTCATATGAATATATTGTCATGTCTTTCGGCCTCGTCAACGCTCCGCCAACATTCTCTCGCATGATGAACTTCATCTTCAATGCCTACACAAATGACTTCGTCTTGGTCTACCTCGATGACATTTTGGTCTTTTCCAAGAACAAGGAGGATCATGCCAAGCACTTGCGTTTGGTGCTAGATAAGCTCAGAGAACATTAGTTCTATGCCAAGTTTTCAAAGTGCGAGTTTTGGCTCGATGAGGTTCTGTACCTTGGGCATATCATCTCTGCCAAGGGCATAGCGGTTAATCCTGAGAAGGTGTCTGCAATTGTGAATTGGGAACCACCTCAGAATGTGAAGCAACTCCGCAGCTTCCTTGGTCTCGCAAGCTATTGTCGAAGATTTGTTGAGAACTTCTTTAAGATCATGAAGCCTCCTTCCAACCTTCTCCAGAAGCATGTGAAGTATGTCTGGTCTCCTAAATGTGACATCGCTTTCAACACTCTGAAAGAGAAGTTAGTCACTGCTCCAGTTCTGACTCCTCCTGATGAATCCAAACCGTTCGAGGTCTTCTATGATGCTTCCCTTCAAGGTCTTGGTGCAGTGTTGATGCAAGAGAAGAAAGTTGTGTCCTATACCTCTCGCCAGTTGAAGCCCAACAAAAAGAACTACCCCACTCATGACCTCGAGTTGGCGGCAGCTGTTCTTGCTCTTTTAACTTGGAGACATCTCTTATTGGGACGAAAAGTGGACATCTTCACTGACCACAAGAGTCTCAAGTACATCTTCACTCAGCCTAATCTCAACCTCAGGCAGACTCGTTGGGTCGAAATGATTCAAGAGTATAATCCGAGTATCGAATCTACTCCAGGCAAGGCCAATGTAATTGCTGACGCATTGAGCAGGAAGGCTTACTGCAACAGTTTGATTCTCAAGCCTTACCAACCCGAGCTTTGTGAAGCTTTCTGCAAACTCAACCTTCAAGTTGTTCCTCAAGGATTTCTGGCAAACCTCCAAGTCTCTCCTACCTTGGAAGATCAGATTCGCGAGGCTCAACTTCGTAATGCTATGGTGAAGAAGGTGAAGATTGGGATTGCCAAGAGTCAACCCAAGTACAAGTGCTATAGCCTTGATGACAAGGATACTCTATTCTTCGAGGATCGCATGGTTGTGCCTAAAGGTGACCTTTGCAAAGTCATTATGAACGAGGCTCACAATTCACTCCTCTCTATCCACCCTGGAAGTACAAATATGTACCAGGACCTCAAGCAGTCGTATTGGTGGACTCGAATGAAGTGCGAGATTGCTCAGTTCGTGAATGAATGTGATGTCTGTAGAAGAGTGAAAGCAGAACACCAATGACCAGTTGGTCTCCTCCAACCTCTTGCCATTCCAGAATGGAAGTTTGACCATATTGAGATGGACTTCGTGACTGGATTTCCAAAGTCCAAGAGTGGCAATGATGCTATCTTCATTGTCATCGACAAACTCACTAAAGTGGCTCATTTTCTTCCTATCAAAGAATCTATCATAGCAGCTCAATTGGCAGAGCTATGTACCTCCCGGATTGTCTCGCTGCACGGCATTCCACAATTGATATCTTTAGATCATGGCAACATCTTCACCTCTAAGTTTTGGGATTCTTTCCAGAAAGCCATGGGCACCAACATTCACTTCAGCACAGCTTTTCATCCTCAAACTAGTGGCCAAGTCGAGCGAGTAAATCAGATTCTTGAAGATATGCTCAGGGCTTGCGTCATCTATTTCGGCATGAAGTGGGAAGATTGTCTTCCATATGCCGAGTTCTCCTACAACAACAGCTTCCAAGCGAGTTCGGGCAAGGCCCCATTCGAGATTCTCTATGGCAGGAAGTGTCGTACTCCTCTTAACTGGTCAGAGACTGGTGAACGTCAACTTCTTGGCAATGACTTGATCACAGAGGCAGAAGAGATGTGCAAAGTCATTCGTGATAATCTCAAAGTCGCGCAATCGTGCCAGAAGAGTTACTATGATAGAAAGCATCGTGACTTGGCTTTCAAGATCGGAGACCATGTCTACCTCCGTGTCTCTCCAATGAAAGGTACTCGTCGCTTCGGTATCAAAGGGAGGCTTGCCCCTAGATACGTGGGCCTTTCAAGATCGTCAGCAAGAGAGGCGATCTCGCCTATCAACTTGAGCTTCCCTCCAACTTTGCAAATGTGCACGACGTGTTTCATGTCTCTCAACTCCGCAAGTGTTTCAAGACTCCTGACCGCACCATCAACTTCGAAGACATTGATCTCCAAGAAGACATGTCTTATCATGAGCACCCCGTTGCTATTCTTGAAGAAACTGAGCGCAAGACTCGCAACAAGTCAATCAAATTCCTGAAAGTCAAGTGGTCACATCATTCCGACCGTGAAGCCACCTGGGAACGCAAGGATCACCTCCGTTCTGAGTACCCGGAGTTTTCCAGTCCTAGATCTCGGGACTAGATCATTTCATAGTGGTGGAGTGTTGTAACACCCCAGATGTAATTTACCTTATTTGTACTCCAACTCTTGCCGTTTTCGACACTAATTTATTTTACTTCCTCGTTGTCGGGTTTTTTGCCTCCGTGTGTTTTTGTCTTTGTCATGCATCTCATATCATGTCATCATGCGCATTACATTTGCATACGTGTTCGTCTCATGCATCCGAGCATTTTCCCCGCTGTCCGTTTTGCATTCCGGCGCTCCTATGTCCTCCGGTGTCCCTTTCTACCTCTTTTCATGTGTGGGGGTTAAACGTTTTCGGATTGGACCGAGACTTGCCATGCGGCCTTGGTTTACTACCGATAGACCGCCTGTCAAGTTTCGTGCCATTTGGACTTTGTTTGATACTCCAACGGTTAACCGAGGGACCGAAAAGGCCTCGTGTGTGTTGCAGCCCAACACCCCTCAAAAGTGCCCCAAAACCCACCTAAACCTCCTCCATCATCTAGATCGTTCGATCACGATCGCGTGGCCGAAAACCGCACCTCATTTGGAGCTTCCTAGCTCCTCCTACCTCTATAAATAGACCCCTCCACGAAATCCCGGATCTCCTCTTCCCCTAACCCCTAAAAATCTACACCCGCCGCCGCCGGACAAAATCCCACCGACGGACATGTCCGGCTAGCCGCCGCCGCCACGTGTCACGCCTCCGTTGGCCCAGCCGCATCCCCCGCTGCCGGCCCGCCGAAGCCCGGGGCGGGCCCTCCCGC
>NC_041380.1:505964874-505998510 GCF_002162155.2 Triticum dicoccoides
CCATCGCCGCGCCGACGCCGCCTCCTCGCCGTCGCTCTGGCCACCGCGCCCCGAGCTACGGCCGGCAAGCCCCCTCGCGCCGGCAAGCTTCTCCGACCCCGGCCACCGCGACGTCCAATTCCGGCGAACCTCGAGACTCATGCTGCTACAGTGCCAAACCCTAGATCCGATCTGGATCCGGTTGACATTTGCCCCCCTCCTAATTATTTTTTGCATTCTTCAACATGCCATAACTCTACATCCGTAGCTCCGATTCATGTGTGTAGCATATCAAAATGTTCATCTCGACGAGTACATCATTTCATCTCATTGCATCATTTTCATTTGAGGTGATCTTGATGCCTGAAATGCTATTGGAAGAGGGCTATGTGATGATTGTTTCAGATCTGTTTCAGCAAATGCCCTTTTGTCATTTTTGCCATGATTGATGTGTGCATGATATGGTCCTGAGCTCTACATGTGTTTTGAAGAATGCCATGCCATCTTTACAGGGGTGTATGCCATGTATTTTTGTGATGTTCGTGGTGACTAGCACAAGCATGCAAAGTAGCTTACCCAATTATGCTGATTTCAGGGACTTAGAATTTCACCAAGTCCTTGTCCTGTTATTGTTTTTATGCCATATGTTCATGTTGTTTCCTAGTGATCCTGCATCTTTTGGGAATGATTAGTAAGGATGTTTTGTAGATAATGTTGTGCTCTATCCATCCATGTCTTTGTTTGAAATTATGGAGCACCCTAGCTTGAGTCAATCGAGCTCTACTTTTGCTATAAAATGTTCCTAACAGATTGTTAACATGTTTAGCAATTTTGCCGAGCTTGTTGTTGTTGATCCGTGCATGCTATGTTGTTGTTCTTGCCATGTCTAGCTTCTATGCCATGTCTATTTGTTGGGTGTATGTTTAGATTATCATGCAATGCCTCGTAGTGAATGCATCGAGCTCGTAAACATGCCTACTTGTTAACTGTTTTGCATGCTCCAGTTTTTCACCAAGTCTGAATTTGTTTATGTTTTTGCTATGCTCACATCGTTGCAATTGTATTTTTGATCCCTTTTGGCTCATGGTCACTAAGGGACCTTTGTTATATGCTTTGAGTAGCTTCATGCCATGTCTTGCTTTGCCATGATATGTTCCTGTATCATGTATTTTTCATGCTCTAAAGATTGCTTCCTGATGATAAATTCCTGACTTGTTATTTTCACTAAGTTTGTAACATGTAATCTTTTGCACTTTTGCCATGTTTGTTTGAACCTGTTAATGAGTGAATTAGCCATAGCTCAGTGTTCATCTTTTGTCAAGCATCATGAGTGGATCCCTTCCATGTATTTTTTTGCCATGTTTGGGTGCTGTAGCATATTTATCTTGATGCATTTAGATGGCTACTTGCTGTTTATCGCAGACCGGTGCCATATTTGTTTTGCTTGCCATTTCCAAACCGTGCATCCGATTCCGGTGATCTTTATATCGATTTCAACCGGAATAAACTCACCTTTCCAGTGGCACTCTTGGATTTCCAAATCGAGGCCAGGTTCATTCATTATTTTCCAAATCTTGCATATGCTTCACATACCGCATCCCGCATATCATACCATGTTTGCATCATGTTGCTTGAGCATTGCATGTGGTTGATTGTGTTCCTTTTTGCTTATTGTTCTTGTTTGGGTAGATCCGGGAGACGAGTACGTGAATGAGGAGCCCGTTGAGTACGCTTACGAGGATCAAGGCAACTCTGAGAACTTTGCAGGCAAGATGACCATACCCTCGAAATCACTTCTATCTTTGCTTGCTAGATGCTCGCTCTTTTGCTATGCCTATGCTATGATACCTACCACTTGCTTATCATACCTCCCATATTGCCATGTCAAACCTCTAACCCACCTTGTCCTAGCGAACCATTGTTTGGCTATGATACCGCTTTGCTCAGCCCCTCTTATAGCGTTTCTAGTTGCAGGTGAAGATTGGAGATCGTTCCTTGTTAGAACTTGTTTATTGTTGGGATATCACCATATTATCTTGTTTATCTTAATGCACCTATATACTTGGTAAAGGGTGGGAGGCTCAGCCTTATGCCTGGTGTTTTGTTCCACTCTTTCCGCCCTAGTTTCCGTCATATCGGTGTTATGTTCTCGGATTTCGCGTTCCTTACACGGTTGGGTTATAATGGGAACCCCTTGACAGTTCACCTTGAATAAAACTACTCCAGCAATGCCCAACCTTGGTTTTACCATTCGCCACCTAGCCTCTTTTTCCCTTGGGTTTCCGGAGCCCAAGGGTCATTTTTTTAAACCCCCCCGGGCCAGTGCTCCTCTGAGTGTTGGTCCAAACTAAGCTGCCTGCGGGGCCACCTCGGGGAAACTTGAGGGTTGGTTTTACTCGTAGCTAGTCTCATCTGAGTGTGCCCTGAGAACGAGATATGTGTAGCTCCTATCGGGATTTGTCGGCACATTCGGGCGGTGTTGCTGGACTTGTTTTACCATTGTCGAGGATGTCGTGTAACCGGGATGCCGAGTCTGATTGGATTGTCTTGGGAGAAGGAATATCCTTCGTTGACCGTGAGAGCTTGTGATGGGCTAAGTTGGGACTCCCCTGCAGGGATTTGAACTTTCGAAAGCCGTGCCCGCGGTTATGGGCAGATGGGAATTTGTTAATGTCCAGTTGTAGAAGACTTGAACTTAACTTAATTAAAGTGCATCAACCGCGTGTGTAGCCGTGATGGTCTCTTCTCGGCGGAGTCCGGGAAGTGAACACAGTGTTGGAGTAATGCTTGACGTAGGTTGTTCTAGGATCACTTCTTGATCATAGTTGTTCGTCTGTGCTTTTGCCTTCTCTTCTCGCTCTCATTTGCGTATGTTAGCCACCATATATGCTAGTCGCTTGCTACAGCTCCACTTCATACCTTTCGCCATACCTTTAATGTTAAATAGTCTTGATCTCGACGGTGTGAGATTGCTGAGTCCCCGTGACTCACAGATTACTTCCAAAACCAGATGCAGGGACCGATGATACAGCTCCAGATGATATGACCGAGCTCAAGTGGGAGTTCGATGAAGACTCTCGTCGTTACTATGTGTCTTTCCCAGATGATCAGTAGTGGTGCCTAGTTGGGGCGATCGGGGACTATGTTGCATTTGGGGTTTATCTTCATTTTGGTTCTGTAGTCGGACCTTGAGTGTATTTGGATGAATGTAATGTTATTTATGTATTTGTGTGACGTGGTGAGTGTAAGTCAACTATGTACCTTTCCCCTTTATTTATTTACATGGGTTGTGGTGAACATTACCTCACTTGCGACATTGCTTTCAATGCGGTTATGCCTCTAAGTCGTTCTTCGACATGTGGGAGATATGGACGCATCGAGGGCGTTACACTTCTCCCACGGGAGGGTGTAGATAGGATTCCTCTTAGTTCTCATTTTTTTACCTGCGAAGAATCATGAAGTACCTCGTGGGGGTGTGTAAAGGGTCTGTAATGTCTTTTGCGTATATATTCCCTGTTATGAAAATTTGCGGACGCGTGTCCTGTTCAGGCTCGGTCTCCCCTTTCCAACCTCGCAATAGCTTGGTGCTCTACGCTGACAGGTCCCAGTCCCCAGGCAGGCTGCAGCCGTCACTGGTATGCCTGGTCGCGTGCCGTGGTCAAGGCCAGGAGGTTAGTGGCCCGAGGTCCACTAAGAGCCCCTGAGGCGTGATGCTCGGGAGGCCCCCCTTAGCGCTCAAGCAGCTATGGTAAGGCAAGAAAGGGATGAGACGTGGCCGCAACAGGGATGCGGCGAGCGTAATGCCTAGGTTCCAACAACTTAGTTGTTCCGAGCTCGTGACTTATCTTGGCAGCTCGGGGTCGATTCTCCGCGCTGCGCCAGACCTGTGCGCAATCATCCGCAGCGTAGCTAGGTTAGGCCCGTACGGGTCCTCCCCTTCCAATGCTTTCCTTCGTGCTCTACGTCCTCAGGTCCCGGCCCTTGAGCGAGCTCAGCCGCCGCTGGTATGCCAGGTCGCGATGCCGTGGACAAGGGCAGGGGTGAGGGCCGGAGAGCCAGTAAGAGCTCCTGAGTCGTGATGCTCAGGAGCCCCCCTTTTAACGTGCAAGCGGATTACTTGGAAGAGGTGGGAGCTCACAGTGCCGCCTGGTGCTATCCTCGTGATATTCCTGCGAGCCAACACAACGAGAAAAACGGTTTTGCCGTTATGGTTGCCAGTCTGCCACTTGTTGCTCTGTGAGGAGATGAAGGCACTGAGGGCCTAATGAGGTGGCGTGCGCGGGGCGTGCCGCGAGCCAGAGCTCGACCGCTCAGGATTGTCGACGTGGCAGGGACGGACCCATGCACCAGCGCCGTGCCAGTGGGAGGAGGCCCCGTGGGAGGCGATGATCGAGCAGGTGGTACTCGGGCAGGTGACAATCATAGGCAGATTAAGCATGGAAGGCAAATCAGCTTGGGAAAATGTAGAAAGATACATGCCACTGGGTCAGGCCCGAGCGGCTTGGGATGATGCGGCCCAAGGGGCGCCCCCAACAGGGTAAACTAAAGACATAAGCAATGGGGATACATGCCAGAGGGACGGACCCACGCGGCCTGGGAATAATGCAGCCCGAGGGGCGCTCCCAGCTAAATGAACTTGGAAAATGTCACCTGGTTTGGTTGACGAAGGAGAGTTGGTGCAGCTGAAGGCGTGCTACGAAGGAGTAGCTCCTCACGAGCCACCGGGGCCCTAAGCCTCAGGAGGCTCTGGGGGCTCAGGTGGTTCCCTGAGGACCGTCTCCATCTCCGCCAGGACGGCGCGGTACTTGGCCTCCTGAGCCGCCAGGGCGCGCTGCAAGTTGCGCTGGTAGACGAACGACACGCTCGGCAAGCTAAAAGGCATGCGAACATAGTTGTGCGGTGGACCCTCACTTTGGCCCACGTGCGAAGGCCAGAAAAGCTCCTGAGATGCAGCCCTGTTGAGCCCTGGAACGTCGATGCAGACGCGCAACCCGACATCCTCGCCTGGGTGGGGAGCTGCGCCTCATGAGCGGCGGTCGCCGCGCATGGCCCTTCCGTCTTGCAGTTCCTGAGTGGTATTGGTGATGAACTCCTGAGTGGTGGGCGCTCCTTGCCCTATGTTCTCTTGAGGGAAATGTGCCGCGAAGCACACCTCCAAGTGGTGCCCAAGCGCCTCCCTCGTGATGTTGGCAAGGTCTGAGGCCCTCCAGAAGAGAGCCCCCGAGCCCTGCCCAAGGAGGGCGCCAGGCGCGCCTTCCTATGTGATGGAGGGAGGCGCCCCTGAAGCGGGGCGCTGATCCTGATGAGGTTCCAGTTACGACGCCATCCTCCTGAGATCCTGCACGGTGCAGCTGCTTCTTCTTCTTGGGGAGGGCCTTAGGAGGTCCCTCGCCCTTGCTGTCGGGGTCATCGATCGCTGCAGCTTGAAAAGCGCGCTCGAGGGAGCACACCGCGTCCCTTTCTTCGCACGGGACTGTGATAATTCTGCCACTTCCTGGCATCTTGAGGACGTTGTAGCTGTGGTGTGTCACTGCCATGAACTTGGCCAGGGTTGGGTACCCAAGGATAGCGTTGTATGGTAGACAGATGTGCGCGGCGTCGAAGTCGATGAGCTCGGTGCGGTAGTTCTTGCATTCCTCGAAGGTGACAGGGAGGCGGACCTGCCCTATCGATGTGGTGGAACCATCGGGCACTCCTGAGAAAGGCTTGGTAGGCTGAAGCTGCTCATATGGCACTTGGAGGTTATCGAACGCGTCGACGGACAAGACATTGAGCTCCGCGCCGCCGTCGATGAGGGTCTTGGTGACTTGGACGTTGCTGATAACTGCTGAACAAAGCATTGGGAGAGCGCCAGCGGTGGCTGCGCACTTGAGCTGATATGCCGAGTTGAAGGTGATGGCACACTGGGACCACCTGAGCGAGCGTGGCCTCGAGCTTGGGGAGGACTGCATTCACTTCACGACCAAACTGTTTGAAGATACGCTGCGAGGCTGGGGCCTGAGCTCCGCCCAAGATGCAGGCGATTGCACGCGACTCCTGGAAGCCCCCAGCCCCCTCGTCCTGATGGTGGTCATCATTCCTTCTTGGCGGTGGAGGTAGCAGGGGAAGACCTGCGTTGCCCTGAGGACGATCCTCACGAGGATGGTCCCTCTAGGCGCCCTCGCGAGGATGATCCTGCCAGCGGACCTCACGAGGCCTGTCGCGCCACTCCTGGCGCGGGCCACGGTCGTCCCAGCGTCCGCCTCCACGTCCTCCTCCTCGGCCGTAGCCCCGTTTGTTGCGCTCGGGGCACCGACCGAAGCGTCCTTCGTGAATGGCTTTGAGCTATTGACAGTCGCTGGTGTTGTGGGTGTTCAGGATGTGGAAGGCGCAGAACGGTCGACTACCCTTTGATGACTCGGGCTGGTCCCTGCCTCGCTTGGTGTCCGGCTCGGCTGCGAGCACGGCTGCTTCCTTGTGCTTCACGTCCTTGGCCTTGGACTTCTTCTCCTCTGCGCCAGCAGCTGGCAGCTCGAGGAGGGAGAGGCGCCCCTCCTCAGCTCTTGTGCACTTGGTCGTCAGGTTGAACAGCTCCTGAGATGTGCACAGCTCCTCATGGATAGCCAGCTCCTCCTTCATCTTGACGTCGCGGACGCCGTCGGAGAACACAGAGATGATGGCCTCGTCCGTCACCATGGGGATCTTGAGGTGAGTGTTGTTGACGCGCTGGATGTACGTCTGGAGGGTCTCTCCTGGTTATTGCTTGATGCGGCGCGGGTCACCCGCGGCCGGAGGGCGGTCGTGAGTGCCCTGGAAGTTGGTGACGAAGCAGTCGCGCATCTCGTCCCAGGAGGAGATCGAGCCGTGAGGCAGGTACAAGAGCCACGAACGGGCACCTTCTTTGAGCGCCATTGGGAACCAGTTCGCCATGACTTTCTCGTCGCCATTGGCCGACTCGATGCTCAGCTCGTAGAGCTACAAGAACTCCGCGGGGTCGAGGGTGCCGTCGTAGCAAGGAGGCAGATCCGGCTTGAACTTGCCCGGCCAGGCGACGCTACGCAGCTCGGGGGTGAAGGCGTGGCAGCCGGCCGTGCTTGCCGGGGCCCGTCTCGGAGGTGGAGCTTGGTCTTGATGAGGCCCGCATGCCGCCACCGCAGGTAGTGCGGTGTCTTGGCGAGGCGGCGCGGGGAGCGCAGGTGCAGCTTCTCGCGGCCAAGGAATTTCTTGGCAGCTTCTCTCTTCGCGCGCGGGCACCGGGCGTGGTGGGTCACGTCGTGGGGTCACGCGCCTTGGCGCCAAGGCACCATCTTGCGGCAGGGGTGGTGGAGGCGCTCCATGAGCCACGTCGCCTGTGGCTGGCGGAGGCCGAGGCAGAGAGAGGGACGGCGTCGGGGAGCCCCCTGCGGCACGGACGAGCTCGGCGACGCGGTTGAGCCAGTCCTCGTAGAGGTCATCGACCGGGCGGTAGCGCAGGACCTCGTTCGCCATGAGGAGCGTGGCCTGCGCGTCCACGGGAGCGTGACGAGCATGAGACGATGACCCGGCTGGGGTCAGCGATAGAGTGGCGGTGCGGTTGTCCTGCCGCACCGAGGGGTGCCGCGAGGACGCTTGCTGCTCGTTCCCCGTCGGGCCAGTGGGGGCGTTGGCGGCAGGTGACAGAGAGCGACGAGGTGGCCCACCGACGGGAGCCGTCTGAGCAACGCGGGCGGTGAGGGCACCCCGGCGCTCAGCTCGAGTGCGGCGAGCGTTCGCCATGGAGACGACGGAGCGACGGAGCGCCGATCGACGGAAGGGAAGCTATGGCGCACCCCTACCTGGCACGCCAAATGTCGGATCACGGGTTCCGGCAAAACCCTCAAGGTTCGAACACTGGGGTGCGCGCGGAGATTTCCTCCCAACCGATCTACGCCCTAGCTCGCTAAGATCTCGCAGATGAACTCGACGAACTCACAACGCAAAGACACAAGATTCATACTGGTTCGGACCACCGTTGTGGTGTAATACCCTACTCTAGTGTGTCGTGGTGGATTGTCTCTTGGGCTGATGAAGAACAGTACAAGGGGAAGAACGACCTCCTGAGGTTGAGGTGTTCTTGTGTTCTGTGTTTGGCTAAGGATTGGCTCAAGGCTCGCTTGCTTGTGAGTTCTCTACTCGATGCCCCTATTGTGATGGCTAGTTCTACTTATATAGGCCCTGGTCCTCTTCCCAAATATTGAGCCCGAAGGGAGCCAACAAGGGCGGCCAATTTGAAAGGGGACAGCTAGTACAAGCTATCCTAACAAAAGCGGTCTTCGCCTGCGAAAGGGCTCTGGTGATGACGCCGTCTTGGGCTCCACGGTGACCTCCGTCCTACTGGCCTGCTGGTCTTGGTCTCGTTGCACTAATATGGAAACCTTTGCTTGATGCCCCGGTACTCCGCGCCTGCGCTTGCCCCCTCAGCACCAAAGAGGAAACAAGGATGATGCGCGCGCTGGCGCCCGCCTGGTGTCGATCGTCATGGATCACGTCACGAGAGCCTCGCGAGGTTTTCCCCGCCTTGATATCTCCGCTCCTCGTGAGCCTGCCTGGAGAGGCCGCTCCTGAGGAGGTATTTGCGTCGCCTGCCTCGCGAGGCTTGGCCCCTCGCGAGGGTCTTGAATGCCTTGTTGACTAAGATGGGCCGTACAGGCCTGCTAGCATAGCCATGCCGTGGGCCGTAGGCAGGCAAGTCTAGGGACCCCCGTTCCCAGAAAGCCAACACAAACCGAATTGGACTAGGGGGCCGGCCCCCCTTTCCTTCTTATTCTCCTCCCCTTCCTTCCCCTCCCCTACTAGGACTAGGAAAGAGGGGAATCCTACTTGGAGTAGGATTGCCCCCCTTGGGCGCGCCTCCTCCTCCTTGGCCGCCCCCTCCTCCTCTCCCTCCTTTATATACGGGGAGGGGGCAACCCTTGGAGACACAACAATTGATCTATTGATCTCTTAGCCGTGTGCGGTGCCCCCCTCCACCATATTCCACCTTGGTTATATCGTAGCAGTGCTTAGGCGAAGCCCTGCGTCGGTAGCAACATTATCACCGTCACCACACCGTCGTGCTGACGAAACTCTCCAGTGAAGCTCTGCTGGATTGGAGCTCGCGGGACGTCATCGAGTTGAACATGTGCTGAACTCGGAGGTGCCGTGCGTTCGGTACTTGAATCGGTCGGATCATGAAGACGTACGACTACATCAACCGCGTCGTGCTAACGCTTCCGCTTTCGGTCTACGAGGGTACGTGGACACACTCTCCCCTCTCGTTGCTATGCATCACCATGATCCTGTGTGTGCGTAGGAATTTTTTTGAAATTACTACGTTCCCCAACAATAATAGCCCATAATGCAATAAATATTGATATAAAAGCATGATGCAAAATTGACATATCAACTCCCCCAAGATTAGACCTCGCTTGTCCTCAAGCGGAAACCGAAATCGAAAAATATGTCCACATGTTTAGAGATAGAGGTGTCGATAAAATAAAATACGGACATGAGCGCATCATGATCATTCTCATAACAACATATGTATATATATATATATATATATATATATATATATATATATATATATATATATATATATATTGTCATATAATTTCTTATGCTAAAGTAACAATTCATTCACAATTTCAAGTATGAATCGGAAACTTCATTGAAAGCTAACAAACTATAATCTCAGTCATTTAAGCAATTGCAATTTATCATAACATCGGAAAGAGTCAATATAAGAGCTTTTCAGCAAGTCCACATACTCAACTATCATTTAGTCTTTCACAATTGCTAACACTCACACAATACTTATGGGTATGAAGTTTTAATCGGACACAGAGAAAGATAGGCGCTTATAGTTTTGCCTCCCAACCTTTTACCTCAAGGGTAATGTCAACAATAATAGTTCATGAAAACTCACATCCAATTAGCTATATATATCATGATCTTTCCAACACATTGCGCTTGCCAAAGGATAAAATGTAAAAAGGAAAGGTGAAAATCACCATGACTCTTGTATGAAGTATAAGACAAGAATAAATGATAGGCCCTTCACAGAGGGAAGCAGAGTTTGTCATGTGCTTTTATGGTTGGATGCATGAAATCTTAATGCAAAAGAACGTCACTTTATATTGCCACTTGTGATATGGACCTTTATTATGCAGCCCGTCGCTTTTATTTCTTCCACATCACAAGATCGTATAAATCTTATTTTCTCCACACTAATAAATCATACATATTTAGAGAGCAATTTTTATTGATTGCAACAATGACAACTTACTTGAAGGATCTTACTCAATCCATAGGTAGGTATGGTGGACTCTCATGGCAAAATTAGGTTTAAGGATATTTGGAAGCACAAGTAGTATCTCTACTTGGCGCAAAGAATTTGGTTAGAATGAGAGGGAAAGACAAGCCAACATGTTGGATGATCCATGACAATATAATTTATTTCGGATGTAAGAAAGCATAACCCATTATGATGTCTTCCTTGTCCAACCTCAACTTTTTGCATGTCATATTTTAATGAGTGCTCACAATCATAAAAGATGTCCAAGATAGTATATTTATATGTGAAAACCTCTCTTTCTTTATTACTTCCTATTAATTGCAACGATGACCAAAACTATGTTTGTCAACTCCCAACAACTTTTATTCATTATACTCTCTATATGTGAAGTCATTACTCTCCATAAGATCAATATGATCTCTTTATTTCTTTTTATTCTTTATCTTCTCTTTTATTTCTATTCCCTCAAGATCATATCAAGATAGCAAAATCCCTTGACTCAACACTATTATTTATTATATATAGCTCACAGACTCGATTACATAGAAGGATCATAAAGAAAAACTCAAAACTAGATCATACTAAAACTTTATTCTACTAGATCAAGATATAACCAAAAGGATCGAACTAAGAAAAATGGTAAAGATAAAAAGGTGTGATGGTGATACGATACTGGGGCACCTCCCCCAAGCTTGGCAGTTGCCAAGGGGAGTGCCCATACCCGATACTCAAATCTTCTTTGTTGGTGAAGAGGATGATGGCGATAATGGATAGTCGCACATCGAGCGTAGGAGATCCTCCAATTTGTAGATGATGCCCTTGAGTGCGATGATATGCTCCTTCAACAAAATATTTTCACTTGTGAGATACTTGTTTTGATTGCGAGCTAACTCAATCATCTTGAAAGCTTCAATCTCCGTTGGGGTAAGGAGATTGTGATGAGGTTGAAGGATGTCTTCGTCTTCTATTGCCGGAACTTGATCTCCCATGGCCTTCTTGATCCCATCATCCTTGTTGATCTCCTCGGGTTCTCCTCTCTTCAGCTCTATCTTCATTAGCCAAGCATCGTTGCCCTCATTGTTGGAGGAGGGAGACGACATGATGCCTGGCCTTGACAACCTTGCAGAAAACAGCTCAAAACAAAAACAGGAGATATTTGCGTGGTACGGTGATCAAAACCTTCGGGAGATTATATAATGAATTTTTATCGACCGAAAGAAGTATCGTGCAAGAAATCGGAGTACGGAGAGCACACGAGGTGCCCATGAGGCAGGGGGCTTTCCCAGGGGGGTAGGGCGCCCCTCCACCCTCGTGGAAGCCTCGTGTCCTTCCCGGACAGCTTCTTATTTTCATATTTTCTTAAATATTCCAAAATGGAGAAAAATTGCTATTAGAACTGTTTTGGAATCGGTTTACTTACCGTACCTCATACCTATTCCTTTTCAGTGTCTCAAAATGTTCTGGAAAGTGTCCTTTATGTATTCCTCCGGGGTTACGGTTTCGATAACATTAGTTTCAACATTTATAGGATGACCTGAGATATAATGTTTGATTCTTTGACCGTTCACCACCCTCGGATTTGTGCCTTTGAAGTTGTTGATTTTTATGGCACTGGAACGATAGACCTCCTCGATAATGTAAGGACCATCCTATTTTGAGAGGAGTTTGCCTGCAAAAAATCTTAAACGAGAGTTGTATAGCAAAACATAATCACCTACATTAAACTCGCGCTTTTGTATCCTTTTGTCATGCCATCTTTTAACTTTTTCCTTAAACAGTTTGGCATTCTCGTAGGCCTGGGTTCTCCATTCATCATGTGAGCTAATGTTAAAAAGCCTCTTCTCACTGCAAGTTTGAAATCATAATTGAGCTCTTTAATGGCCCAATATGCCTTATGTTCTAGTTCGAGAGGTAAGTGACATGCTTTTCCATAAACCATTTTATACAGAGACATACCCATAGGATTTTTATACGCAGTTCTATAAGCCCATAATGCATCATCAAGTTTCTTGGACCAATTCTTTCTAGATCTATTAACATTCTTTTGCAAAATTAATTTAAGCTCTCTATTACTCAGTTCTACTTGACCACCAGAATGTGGATGATATGGCGATGCAATTCTATGATTAACATCGTACTTAGCAAGCATTTTATGAAAAGCACCATGAATAAAATGTGAACCACCATCAGTCATTAAGTATCTAGGGACTCCAAACCTCGGATAAACAACTTCTTTAAGCATCTTAATAGAGGTGTTATGATCAACACTACTAGTTGGAATAGCTTCTACCCACTTAGTAACGTAATCAACAGCAACTAAAATATGTGTATACCCATTAGAGGAAGGAAACGGTCCCATATAATCAAAGCCCCAAACATCAAATGGTTAAATAACAAGTGAATAATTCATAGGCATTTCTTGACATCTACTAATATTACCAATTCTTTGACATTCATCACAAGACAAGACAAACTTACGGGCATCCTTAAAAAGAGTAGGCCAATAAAAACTGGATTGCAATACCTTATGTGCAGTTCTATCTCCAGCATGGTGTCCTCCATAAGCCTCAGAGTGACACTTGCGTAGGATCTGTTCTTGTTCATGCTCAGGTACACAACGTCTAATGATACGATCTACTCCTTCTTTATAAAGGTGTGGGTCATCACATAAGTAATGTCTTAAAACATAGAAAAACTTTTTCTTTTGCTGGTATGTGAAACTAGGTGGTATAAATTTAGCAACTATGTAATTAGCATAATCAGCATACCATGGAGCAGTACGAGAAGCATTTATGACAACTAATTGTTCATCAAGAAAGCTATCATCAATAGGTAGTGGGTCATCAAGAACATTCTCTAACCTAGATAAGTTGTCTGCAACGGGGTTCTCCGCTCCCTTTCTATCAATAATATGCACATCAAATTCTTGTAGCAAGAGAACCCATCTAATAAGCCTAGGTTTAGCGTATTTATTTTCCATAAGATATTTAATAGCAGCATGATCAATGTGAACAGTTGCTTTAGAATCAACAATATAAGGTCTGAACTTATCACAAGCAAATACAACTGCTAAAAATTCTTTTTCAGTAGTAGCATAATTTCTCTGGGCACTGTCCAGAGTCTTACTAGCATATTGGATAACATTTAATTTCTTATCAACTTTTTGTTCTAGAACAGCCCCTACAGCATAATCACTAGCATCACACATAATTTCAAAGGGTAAATTCCAATCAGGTGGCTGAACAATAGGTGCAGAAATCAAGGCTTTCTTAAGTATTTCAAATGCTTCTACAGAATCATCATCAAAGACAAAAGGAACACCTTTTTGTAAGAGATTAGTCAAAGGCCTAGAAATTTTTGAGAAGTCTTTAATGAACCTCCTGTAAGAACCGGCATGACCAAGGAAACTTCTTATACCTTTAATGTCCTTAGGACACAACATCTTTTCAATAGCATCAACTTTAGCTTTATCAACTTCAGTACCTCTTTCAGAAATTTTATGCCCCAATACAATACCTTCATTAACCATAAAGTGGCACTTCTCCCAATTAAAGACAAGATTAGTTTCTTCACATCTCTGCAAAACTCGATCAAGATTGCTTAAGCAATCATCAAAAGAAGTTCCATAAACGGAGAAATCATCCATGAAAACCTCAACAATCTTTTCACAAAAGTCAGAGAATATAGCAGTCATACATCTTTGAAAGGTAGCAGGTGCATTGCATAAACCAAAAGGCATACGTCTATAAGCAAAAGTACCAAAAGGGCAGGTAAAAGTGGTCTTTTATTGATCCTCTTTTGATACAGTTATTTGAGGGAAACAAGAATAACCATCTAGAAAGCAAAAATGTGTATGTTTGGATAATCTTTCTAGCATTTGATAGGTAATGATCCTTTTTAGTAGCTTTATTTAATTTGCAAAAATAAATTACCATTCTATAACCTGTAACAATTCTTTGTGGTATCAATTCATCTTTATCATTAGGAACAAAAGTAATACCTCCCTTCTTAGGGACACAATGGACAGGACTTACCCACTGACTATCAGCAACGGGATAAATTATACCTGCCTCCAGAAGCTTTAGTATTTCTTTTCTTACCACTTCTTTCATCTTAGGATTTAACCGCCGTTGGTGATCAACAACCGGTTTAGCATCTTTCTCCAATTTTATTTTGTGCTGGCATAGAGTGGGACTAATGCCCTTAAGATCATCAAGAGTATATCCAATAGCAGCATGGTGCTTCTTCAAAGTTTTCAATAATTTCTTTTCTTCATGCTCTGAAAGGTTAGCACTAATAATAACAGGATATATCTCTTTCTCATCAAGATAAGCATATTTAAGAGTATCAGGTAAAGGTTTAAGCTCAAACACGGGATCACCCTTAGGTGGTGGAGGATCCCCTAGGATTTCAACAGGCAAGTTGTGTTTCAAAATAGGTCCCTATTTAAAGAATACTTCATCTATTTCCCTTCTTTCATTCATAAACATATCATTTTCATGATCGAGTAAATATTATCCTAAAGGATCATTAGGAAGCACGACAATAGAAGCAAGACCAATAATTTCATCTTTACTAGGCAATTCTTTATCATGGGGTTGTCTACAAAATTTAGCAAAATTAAACTCATGAGACATATCCCCCAAACCAATAGTAACAACATCATTTTTGCAATCTATCCTAGCATTAACAGTATTCAAGAAGGGTCTGCCAAATATAATGGGACAAAAGTTATCTTATGGGGAACCAAGAACAAGAAAATCAGTAGGATAATTAACTTTCCCACACAAGACTTCAACATCTCTAACAATCCCAACTAGTGAAATAGTGTCTCTATTGGCAAGCTTAATTGTAACATCAATTTCCTCTATCTCAGCAGGTGCAATATCATGCACAATTTCTTTATATAAGGAATGAGGTATTGCACTTGCACTAGCACCCATATCACATAAGACATGATAGCAATGATCTCCTATTTTAACAGAAATAACAGGCATGCCTACAACAGGTCTATGTTTATTTTTAGTGTCGGGTCTAGCAATTCTAGCAGCTTCATCACAGAAGTAAATAGCATGCCCATCAATATTATCAGCCAAGAGATCTTTAACCATAGCAACACTAGGTTCAACTTTAATTTGCTCAGGGGGTGTAGGTGTTCTAGTATTACTCTTACGAACCAAAGTTGAAGCCTTAGCATGATCCTTTATTCTAACAGGGAAAGGTGGTTTCTCAATATAAGCGGTAGGAACAACAGAATCATTATAAGTGATAGTCTTTTCTTCAACTTTAATAGGTGCAACTACTTTTACTTCAATGGGAGGATTATATTTAAACCACTTCTCCATAGGGAGATCAACATGAGTAGCAAAGGATTCACAGAAAGAAGCTACTATCTTAGAGTCAGGTCCATATTTAGTGCTAAATTCACGGAAAACATCGGTATCCATAAAAGATTTAACACAATCGAACTTTGGGGTTATACCTGACTCCTTACCTTCGTCGAGATCCCAGTCTTTAGAGTTGCGTTTAATTCTCTCCAATAAATCCCATTTGAATTCAATAGTCTTCATCATAAAAGAACCAGTACAAGAAGTATCGAGCATGGAGCGATTATTGAGAGAAAGCCGAGCATAAATTTTTTGAATAATAATTTCTCTTGAGAGATCATGATTGGGGCATGAATATAACATTGAATTAAGCCTCCTCCAAGCTTGAGTGATGCTTTCTCCTTTGCGATGCCAAAAATTATATATATAATTACGATCACGATGAACCAGATGCATGGGATAAAACTTCTGATGAAATTCCAATTTCAATCGGTTCCATGATCCCATATCATCACATAGCCTAAACCATGTCAATGCCTTTCCCTTCAAAGATAAAGGTAATACCTTCTTCTTGATAACATCCTCGGGCATACCTGCAAGCTTAAATAATCCACAAACTTCATCCATATAGATTAGGTGCAAATCAGGATGCAATGCTCCATCTCCTGTAAAAGGATTAGCTAGCAGTTTCTCTATCATACCTGAAGGAATTTCAAAGTAAACATTTTCAGTAGGTTCAGTAGGTTGAGGAGCAACTCTTTGCTCTACTGGTCGGGGTGAAGATACCCCGAACAAGCCCTTCAAAGGATTATGTTCCATAGTAACAAGTGACAGTAAATTTCAGCACACTATATATAATTTTTCCTTACCAAATTCCACCTAGCAAAGGCGCTTCACTCCCCGACAACGGCGCCAGAAAAGAGTCTTGATGACCCACAAGTATAGGGGATCTATCGTAGTCCTTTCGATAAGTAAGAGTGTCGAACCCAACGAGGAGTAGAAGGAAATGATAAGCAGTTTTCAGTAAGGTATTCTCTGCAAGCACTGAAATTATCGGTAACAAATAGTTTTGTGATAAGGTAATTTGTAACGGGTAACAAGTAATAAAAGTAAATAAGGTGCAGCAAGATGTCCCAATCCTTTTTTGTAGCAAAGGACAAGCCTAGACAAACTCTTATATAAAGGAAAGCGCTCCCGAGGACACATGGGAATTATCGTCAAACTAGTTTTCATCACATTCATATGATTCGCGTTTGGTACTTTGATAATTTGATATGTGCGTGGACCGGTGCTTGGGTACTGCCCTTCCTTGGACAAGCATCCCACTTATGATTAACCCCTCTTGCAAGCATCCGCAACTACAAAAGAAGTATTAAGGTAAACCTAACCATAGCATGAAACATATGGATCCAAATCAGCCCCTTACGAAGCAACGCATAAACTAGGGTTTAAGCTTCTGTCACTCTAGCAACCCATCATCTACTTATTACTTCCCAATGCCTTCCCCTAGGCCCAAACAATGGTGAAGTGTCATGTAGTCGACGTTCACATGACACCACTAGAGGAAAGACAACATACATCTCATCAAAATATCGAACGAATACCAAATTCACATGACTACTTATAGCAAGACTTCTCCCATGTCCTCAGGAACAAACGTAACTACTCACAAAGCATATTCATGTTCATAATCAGAGGGGTATTAATATGCATAAAGGATCTGAACATATGATCTTCCACCAACTAAACCAACTAGCATCAACTACAAGGAGTAATCAACACTACTAGCAACCCACAAGTACCAATCTAAGGTTTTGAGACAAAGATTGGATACAAGAGATGAGATAGGGTTTGAGATGAGATGGTGCTGGTGAATATGTTGATGGATATTGACCCCCTCCCTATGAGAGGATCAATGGTGATGACGATGGTGATGATTTCCCCCTCCCGGAGGGAAGTTTCCCCGGCAGAACAGCTCCGCCGGAGCCCTAGATTGGTTCAGCCAAGGTTCCGCCTCGTGGCGGCGGAGTTTCGTCCCGTGAGCTTGCTTATGATTTTTTCTAGGACGAAAGACCTCATATAGAAGAAGATGGGCACCAAAGGCCTGCCAGGGGGCCCACGAGGTAGGGGCGCGCCCCCCACCCTTGTGGATGGTGGCTGGCCCCCCTCTGGTGCTTCCTTTGCCCAATATTTTTATATATTCTGAAACGTGCTCCTGTGAAGTTTCAGTACTTTTGGAGTTGTGCAGAATAGGTCTGTAATATTGCTCCTTTTCCAGCCCAGAATTCCAGCTGCCGGCATTCTCCCTCTTCATGTAAACCTTGTAAAATAAGAGAGAATAGGCATAAGTATTGTGACATAATGTGTAATAACAACCCATAATGCAATAAATATTGATATAAAAGCATGATGCAAATTGGGCGTATCAGATGACTGGTGACAAGCATCTCAAGGCCCCAGCTCGCGAGCTACTTGAAGTTACCAAGTTGCCTATTGCTGATGAAGACTTTGATCCTGCATCACCCACGGTTGCTGCTATTGGAAATATGCCCTAGAGGCAATAATATTGTATTATTATATTTTGTATTCATAATTAAGAGTTTATATTCTATGCTGTAACTGCTATGATCTTGGAATGTGCAATTCGGTGGAAAACTCATATGCACGTGTGGAATGATAAACGACAAAATAAGATTCCCAGTATTGCTCTAAGATTAGCTTAAGTGTTGTTGGTGATCATGTTTCCCGGATTTTAGGCTATCATTAAGTGTAACGATAGTCCTAAAACGACATTGAGAGTATGGCATTAGAAGAACGATCATATTGAATCGACCAAACTTGTTTGTTATACTTTGAGATAATATCGTCTGAAGTCTATTGTTATAACACGAAGTGTTAACGTGAGTCTTAGTTCCTTAGACCATGAGAGTATCGTAGTCACTTCTTACCATACGGTGGACTTTAGGGTTGCTCACACGTCATTTGTAATATGGTGATCATAACGACAACTTACAGGTTCATCGGAAAGTTTGAGAAGGGACTAGATAGCTCGAGAGTGTAATTTGCTCCTCCGACGATGGAGATATATTCTTAGGGCCCTCTCGATGTGACGGCATCTATCATCGTCTAGCCAGACACAGGTGACAATATCACGGGGATGCTTTAACATGTCAACGAGAAAGAAGATCAAACCTGTTAACAAGGAGACCGGTATAGTGAGCATGTGTTTGATTCAAGAGGATACCGATACATCTCACCTTGGGTTTTGTAAAGTATCTCGAAGCAAAGGGAATACCACATGATAATCAAAGGTTCACTCGAATGTCATTCATGTACTCATGGGGATTGATATGGACGCCCATGGTTCCGATATCAGTCATTGAGCAAAGGGGTTTTATTCATGTCTATGTTTTACCGAACCTACCGGGTCACAAGCTTAAGTTAATCATGATCTGCTGAGTTTTAGTAGGATGGGAGTAAGGAGAATATATTTGTGAAATTGTTTCATTAATATTTGAAATAGTTTTGATAGAAACTTGAAGTGTTCGGAGTTTATCGAGCACCGAGTATTACCGATAAATAATATATAGGTGGAAAATGTTTCTGGAGGTGTTACATTAATAATAAAAGGCTCTAATAATAGTTAGGAGGCTTTTATATTTAATTTAATATCAACGGGTCTTAAAAGGACAAACAATGGAAGGAGAATTGGGCCACAAAAGCCCAATAGGGGAGGCACCCCCTTTCCCACTTAGGGGAGGCCAAATTGGACAAGTGGGGGACTCCTCCTCCCCCTAGGGCCGGTACAAGGGGAGGGGAATCCTTCTCCTTGTGTGGCACCCCCTCTCCCCTCTCCAAACCTATATACTTGAGGTATTGGCACCTTTTGAACTAAAGTTTTGTAGCCTCCTCTAGTTCTCTAATTCTAGTTCTAGTTGGTCCTAGTTGGTCCTAGTTGACCAATTAGAGCTTGATCTAGATCCTCTAATCCCAATAATTAGAAGCTCAGTGTGGTTCTAGTCTCCTCCCTCTAATTCCCTAGTGATGATTAGCTCTGGACGGCGTAGCGCTACCAGATCATGAATACTGTACGCTTGTGTTCACACATGAATGTCACCGTGTACCCTCGACGTCGGGGTGATGCACCACAGCTCACGTCGAAGGAGGCCCGGCTGGAAGTGCGGTACGCAAGCAATCCGGCAGGCACTTTTGTAGACCCGAAACCCCACACACCCGGGAGGGACCCCGTTAGGGCGTGCGATGTCTATGTGAAAGGATCGAGATGGACCTAGAGGGGGTGAATAGGTACAATTACTAATTTTAATTGTTACTTAGAAATTTTAGGCAATAATGCGGAAGATGAAAGTGAGCTTAACAATTGCAAGTATAATGCTAGGATCTAAGCAAGATAAACAAGTAACACCAATGGGTGTGTAAGCAAGCACAATATGATATAAATAAGTGCAAAGAGACAAGTAACCACAAGGAGTGGATCTATCACTTGGTCGGACAACTTCTCTCAAATGCTCTCAAATCCCTTAGGGATCTAAGATTTGGTGTGGAAGAGTGAGAGAGAGAGTGAGAGTGAAATGTGTTCTAGGGTTTGTTCAAAGTGAATGGTCAACCCTCTCCCGTGGGGAAGAAGGGCTATATATAGTGTGAGCACAAATGTGGTTGTTGTAGCACAAGTGAACGGGCAGGCCGGACATCCGGGCAAGGTGGTCGGACATCCGAGTTGGCGAGGCACTTGAAGAACAAAGGAGAAGCAGAGGTAAAACACAGAGGGGCCGGACACCCGGGGGCCAAGACCGGACATCCGGCAAATCAAGAAACCCCAGACATCCGGCACATGGTCGGACATCCGGCAAGTTCACAAAGATGAATACGCCCTCTGGATAGCACAAGCCGGACATCCGGCAAGTAAGCCTGAAAATCCGAGGTGCAGGGGGAGCCCGGACATCCAGCAAGCAGCACCAGCACAAAGTGCTCTCTGGATAGCTAGGCCCGGATATCTGGCGAGCAGGCCAGATATCCGGCATGAGGCCCGGACATCCGGCAGGCCAGAGACAAAAACATGTCAGAGAATATAAATATGGAGCATGTGCATTTTTGGGAAGGAGGTTTGTGGCAAGATCAAGTCTTTTAACTAACCCTATCGATCCCCTCTTAATAGTGTGGGATCCTATACTCAAGAAAACAAATATGTAATCATTTTGATACTTCGTCCTTGAGTAAGAAACACTTCGTATGCTCTTGATCCGCACACCTTGATGAACCGGGGACTAACACCTGAGATTGACTTGACAAACATAGTTAGTCCCCTACATGTATATTATCATCAACATCAAAACATGATTTAAGGGCATGATTTCACTTTCACTATGGGCTGCCCTAGGTCAACCTGATCACTCCTGGGTCCTCGAGGTTCGCCACCTTGCAACAAGAAGAACAAACAAAGAACAAAGAAGAAAAAGAACAAGCGAGAAGGTAAAAGATGATAGATTGATTTATCGATTGTGTGTTGTTCAATCGGCCATCACCTCTCATCTATTTATGAGGTAGTTGGACTTCCAGTACAAGAAAAAGGACTAAAAATTCTTTTTAAAATGTCAAAAACCCTAACCTAACTCGGATAGAAATCTTTGGTAATTTTTTGGATCAACTCGAAGCCTCGGAGTGGCTTGCTTCAGTCTCACCGAGTGAACATGGCCAACCTTCTGTAATCTTATATATTCAACTCAGAATTTCGGAGTGGTTTCATTCAGAATTCCCGATTTTTCTGACATCAACTCGGTCTCACCGAGTCAAATCAACTCGATGGGTCCAAAGTGACTCTGCAGTTTTTGTCCCTAGCCTTGTTTAGACTCCACATGTTGCATAGGATTTACATGATTTTTATATCAAAATCGATCATTTCGACGAGACGCACAACTTTCATGTTGAAACTTTTCCTATCCAAGGCCATATTAATTGAGTTTTGTACATTTTATAATCTGGTGCCAATATGAGCATCTCTAAAATTGTCACAACTTTTGCATCCAAGCTCCGTTATGGACCATCTTCGTATTCATCCTGATCTTCTCGAAGAGAGACATCTGATGGTGAATTCCAATCGTAAGTTTGAATTAATCTTGGCATAGCTTTAAGCAACTTTATGATTGTGCTACTTTTTGAGAATCAACCTATGCCCCCCTATTTTTGACAAAGTAGCATGCCGGAAAGTAACTTGTACCGGGTTTTCTATAAAGATGGTGTCAACACTCCATCGGCCATCTATATGTCTGCCTAGGACGATAAATATATATCCGCCATTGCTTGTGTGAAAATTTTGATGCAAACTTGGGTGAAACCTTCTCGACTTCATTAATCTGACGATAAATTTTCATAGATATGCACATCAAAGCCATTCATCAAACCATATTGTCCATCCTTCAGCTATGATCTTGCAGATAATCAACAATGAAGTTTCTCCAGTCCTTGCTTTCGCATGCATAAAAAATTCATTAGTGGCCAAAGCAGTGGTCATTGGTTCGGCCTTACCCGTGTCGATGAGACGAAGCATCAGCTTTGATAGATATTCAATACACCATGATCAACATAGTAGTCGAATGCTTGTTGTGCCAACTCTTTCTAATTGTCATGTCTAGATATATGAACAATTTGAAAGCAACCCAGGGAGAATATTACATCTAGACACACCTCAAAATAAATTATAAGTGATTCCCCAAATCATTGATATTTTTTTTATATTCGTTGCACTACTAGTAACGAATCAGCGAAAGCCTCAATATGTTTAGCACCTTGCCTCAGTCTCCAATCATGCCAAGGATGATGCTAGAATACCACGACCATGATTAGATAGTTTCTTAGGGCGATAGTTAAATATCAACCATTACCATGAGGTCCATGTAGAACTCATCCACCAAAGCATGTATAGCCGAAATAAATAAATGAAATAACAATCAAATATTTCTTTTGGATTAGCAAAAAAAATGGAACTAACCAAATGTATAGTGAATTGGTAATACCCTCTCATGATGTAGAAAATTATGTTGCATCCATGGATCAAAATAAATCCATGGAAGGTAATTGATCATACCTACGGATGAATTCCATGGCAAAGGCATCAATGGCATGGTTGAATAATATGGATGATGTGCTAACCGATGATTTTGATGTTGTGATGCAAACCTTCGACTTAATTGTTCGTCGCTTCCATCCTTCTATGTCTTCACTTTTTTGTACTTGTTGCAATAGAAGCTTGCACATCATTTTTGTTTTGATTGCCCCCTTTGGGAACCCATACCATTTTCTTCTTTCTCAGCTCTTGTGCATTATGCTTTTGTAATTCCTTCTTTTGCCAATACGATAAGCCTAGTGGATGCCCCGACTGTGATTTTGTTTGAAGCAATGGCAATCCTTGTTTTACCTTGTGCACTCTAAACTTTTTATCTTCAG
This sequence comes from Triticum dicoccoides, assembly GCF_002162155.2. NCBI lineage: Eukaryota > Viridiplantae > Streptophyta > Magnoliopsida > Poales > Poaceae > Triticum > Triticum dicoccoides. The sequence goes on from NC_041380.1 coordinate 505,987,912, forward strand.
ATTTCGCACTTGATTGACTTGCCTCATCGCCTTTAGTAGCCAATGTCAACACTTTAATTGGCTCTTTTTCATTTGATATCAAATCTGAAGTAGCACTCCTACGACCATTTCTTTTAACACGGTAAACTTGCTTGACCACGTCTTTCTTATTCCTTGAGCTCTGGACCAATTCCTTATGATTAAAACAGTCTTTGACACGTGATTGTTCATCAAATGTTGACCTTCTTGGAGCTGCATAATGTTGGTGACATAGTCTAAAATAAGATGAAGAATGTGCTCGTGTATCATACATGTCCCATGATGGATATGGATAAGAATTACCATAGGTATGCATCCTAACATTGGCATTTGGTGGCCCGAAAGGAGGATACAAATATGATGCTTAAAATTCTCCTTTTGCCAATACCAGTCCCTAGATTTGCGCCTAGGGGTGATCTTGATGCTTTTGAATTACTTGGCCAATAAGCATTTCTCTCTTCACTCTTATTTTGATATTTATCTACAAAAGTAACTTTGGATTTCTTATGTTTGTGCTTATTTCGTCCTTTGTTTTCTTTGGGTTTTCTTGCATCGATCATTCAATTTTGTTGCTGCCCTCCAGTGCTTGGCATCTTCATTGTAGCTTCCATGGAATTTTCTCCCTCAAGAATATTATCATTGTGCTCTTGAACAACTTTCTTACTTGAAAGCTTGATCCCATTATCTACAGTTTTTACCTTCTCATGTTTAAATGGATCGGTGATATCTCCTTTTTATTGATCCGGTATTGGAACAAGAAAGTGTATCCCACACCTATTTCCTCATAGGTGAAACTGGGTATCGAACCCATGAGGGGAAGATTCCCTTGAATCAATGGTCTCTAGCAAGCTTGTGCCAAAGTTTCAAATCCAACTTTTGACCGAATCAACAAGCAAATTGTGATTCAAACACTCATAATAAAAAGAAGGTACGTGAATGAGGACCTAATGCTTACAACCATGTATTGGTGTTGGGATAAAAAATGATATTAGTTTGTGCTCGGGGAGTCACCCATCAAGATGTGCTTGCTTTGTATCGGAGTGGGGGATGTGTCCAAATAACATCTTCACCGGCACAAGTCCTGCATCAAGAATCAGTTGTCCTAACACAGGCCCTATCCGTCTTGCGGGGTTACCTCGATAATTAAGATAATAATATCACACAAAAGCTTTGGGTGTTTAAACTTGTAGCGATCTGACCTCAAACGATCAAATCTCTGTGCATAAGTGTCATCCCTGGATTGGTAATGCTGACACACACAGTACTTGAAGGATTTATAACAGAGTTCAATCACACACTTATTACATCGAATATCTCAAAAGAGAGTACTTATTACAATAATATGGCTGAAGGCCATCTAATGAAGATAACAACGGAAGGCTTCGAAGGTAAAATGAGTCCATCAACTCCAACGGCATAGCGCACCTTACTCTTCGTCTAAAAAGTCTGCAACATAACACGTTGCAGCCCGAAAAGGGTCAGCACATGGAATATGCTGGCAGAATAACACTGTAGAGCAATGAACAAGTAGTAGCTATAACTATATGCATATTTGTTTGGTGGAGGCTCTATGGTTATTTTTGCAGAAAGCTAGTTTTTCCCTACAACAAAGGAATATATTTTATTTAACTACAAATTTTGTTGAAAACATTGAGAATGGTAACCCCATCTCAATCCCAAATTAATAATCATTAACCCAACAAACTAATTAAGTAAAGTGATGAGATCAACATAATAATTCAAGCACCAGATACTCAAGACATCCATAACTGGGGACACGGCTAACCATGATTAGTTTGTACACTCTGTAGAGGTTTGCACACTTTTCCCCACAAGACTCGATTTCCTCCGTTTGATTTCTCGCACTGCATGATGTTTGAGAAACGGATGACCGAGACACGGTCTTTCAGAAGCATTAGCCCTTTCGACGGGTAAACCGTACCACCTACATCCCCTACATCTGCTAGTTTACCATTGAAAGAGGTCACACAACATACTCAACTATGCTAGAGCCCATGATGGCTTGTGGCTGCACACGGAAGTTTCTAGCATGAATAATTTTATGATCCCTTTGAGCCTGGGTGGCAGACCATAGGATGATCACACAGATTCCCCGGGATCTCCTTGGACAACACTGGATTACCCCAAGTGCCCACAAACAATCCACCCAGAGGTGTGTTAAAGTAGCCACCTTAAATAAACCCTTAGTTCATAATAATACTCACAACTGTCATGAAACACTCAAACCAAACCACGTCTACGAGCATAGCATAGCAGTATAAGCATAACGTAGAAGTAACTCCCAGGGTTTGAATGAAAAGGGCAATAGGTACTACCTCAACAACTACTTCCCAATACCCACATGTTAAACAGTTCCTACTCATGCAATGTTTGAGGGTTTGAAACTAATGCATAAAAACTAGGTAATAAAGGGGTATGATCAAAGTGTTATTTGCCTTGCTGACGATCGGAAAACCCTAGTGACTTGTAGTAGCACGCTTCGCACTCCGGAAACTCTATCGCAAACAAACAATAACATACATAAGCACTCAAGCAATAGATGTAAGGGTAAAACTTAAGAGGAAAGATCCAAATTGAAGTTCAACTGAAGAGCTTTGATTTTGCAAAAAGAATCAATCAAATCGGAGTTACAAAACTCAAACTACGGTCAAAAGAAGTTCAAATTCAAATCTACTTGCAATCAAATTTTAAATTGTCAAAATCATGTTCAAGTTGGTTAACTAGAAAGAGCGGTCCGAGATGAAGATTTTGGCATTGGTTTCATTGGATTTGGATGAACGAGCGAAAAGTTGCGAGGGTTTAAAGATCAGGGGCTAATCTGTGATAAAAATAATCACGGATAGGTCCCTGGCCGAAAATAAAATAAAAGAAAAAGACCATCAAATGAAAGTTCGCTATCAGGGACAAACGAGTGAATACGTTCACTAACAGAGACGTTCGAGCGAACGCTCGCTAATTAGCAAACTCGAAAAAAACCGTTCTAAATCGAAAACCGAAAAAATGTAAACCAAAAAACCGAATAGTTTTATACCTAAAACCGGTGAAAATCCGGCAAGACGGCAGCGGCGGCTCGGACGTCGACAGGGCGGCGGCTCCGGTGGGTCTCCGGCGGCGGCGAGGGCGTCAGGGGGCTCGGCGCAGCTCGGCAGTCAGGATGGAGGGGGCGGCATCGGTCGGGAGTGGCGGGGCGGAGCGGGGCGACGGCGGTGAAGCTCGGCGGCGGTGGCAACTCCGGCGAGGGTGTGGCGGCGGCTGCGGGCTCCGGTGGCTCGGGTTTCGAGGGAAACGAGACCGGGGTCCGGGCTATATAAAGGGGGAGGAGGAGACTTGGAGGAGGGGCGAGGTCGAGGCGGTGGAGAGGAATCCGGGGCGGAGACGGCGGCGGCCGGCGGCGCGTGGAGGCGCTGGACTCCAGCTCGGGGTCGGGGACGACCGGGGTGGGCCGCTGGGCTGCGGCCTGGCTCGGCCGCGAGCTGGGCCGCTAGCTGGCCTGGCTCGGTCGGCTAACATTTTTTTAAAATATTCCGCCCGAATGAAATCCTAATAAAATACAAAAAATCTAAAAATGCCAAAAACAATTTTCATCGCCTAATCCTAATATTTAGAACAAAGTGAACATTTTTCTGGCCTAAAAATGCAATTTTCAAAAATGCATATTTTTCTAATTCAAATAAAATATTTATTTGATTTTAAAAAATTTCCTCCAATATTCCTCTCTTTTTGAAGAAGTCATATTATCTTCCCTCTTTTATTTTTAATATTGAAAATAATTGGAGAGAAAAATATTAGAATCAAAATGATCCTCTTTTCAAATTTGAGAAAAATTCAAATATGAAAATTTATGAAATCCCCAACTCTTTCCTTGGGTCCTTGAGTTGCTTAAGATTTCTAGGATCTCAACCAAAATGCAAATAAAATATGATATGCATATGATGACCTATGTATAACATTCAAATTGAAAATTGGGATGTTACATGACTACACCTCATGAATCCCCAAGGTTACGATCCATATGTTACCCTACTAAACCTTATTGTCATCGGTGTTCGGTATAACACTCCACGTTCCCCTTGCTCCTAGCCTCACTGGTGCTCAATCTCCATGATCCTGGGTACCTGCGGGAATGAAGATCGCAGACAAGACAAGAGACACTTCACGAAACAATTTTATTTCACACATACGAGACGTTATGTCAAAGACACCCATTGACCCCTTCACCAAATATTGAGGTTCCAAGGCTCATGCCTCACCCCATACCTTATCAATCTACTCACACAAGGAGATCAGATCAGGAGAAGAAAACATTGAAGAACACATCTTGAGATTTGATCGCAATATGTCTTACAATGGATGCCTTTTGCGATGCACGACTACAAGTATGAACTAGATGAGAGAGCACCATGGTGGTGGAGATGGCTATGGAGATGAAAATGGCGGCCGCTAGGGTTTGTGGATGAAGATGATGATGAAGAGATTATGGCTGTGCTCGACGTTCTCCCCAATGCTCTCATGTTTACATTTCGACTGGGATACTTTATAAAATTTGTTCGGGTGGACGACCTGCCTCGGTTTCCACGCCAAATGACCGCTCATGCGACCGCACGCGGTCGCATGGAACTTCATCTATGACTCTGGCGGCCTCCTGGTGACTCTCCATTTACCTTCCTTCCCTTTCTCCCACATGATTTCTTCCCCTGTTAGCCCATTTCCTGTGGAAAAATATCAAAGAGAAGATTTCTGGTATCCCTTGCACTTATTAGCCATTAGTGACAACACCGAAGCAAATATCTCTCTTCTAATGAAATATCTCAGTTTAAACAAGGTTGAAATGAGTGTAAAAATATCACTCATCAACTCCCCCAAGCTTAAACTTGATCTTCCTCGAGCAACATAGAGAGAAATCCGAAGCATAAGGAACCCAGTTGTTTAACCCGAAATAACAAGAAGGTTCTAGTTCACTTACGATCGATATGCCTAGATAGTCCTCCGCTTCTTGACCTGAAAACTTATCATAGATATAGCGGTGGTATGGTTATAGAGCAAGTGTTAATGAAGCAAAGATAATCAACATAAAGTTTCTGATCTATTAGATAAAACAACTTTACAATAATCTAGACAACACTTGCTTGCTGGGAATGCATGGAAAAGTTTCTTTAGATAGAGCCATGAAAACATAAGTTAGGGAGTAGAAAACATGTAGCAAAATATAATGTTCAAGTGCTCATGAGTACCCCCACAAGTGTCTCCTCTTCTAGGCTCTTAAACACTTTGTTTCAATCATTGTTTGTTGGAACTTTGATTGACACATGAAGGAGATTATGCCAAATAAGTGATCATGCATAGGTTATCGATGTGGCTTAATGTTTGGGAACTATGGACCTTTAGCAATAATGCCTCTTTCGAGCTCTTTTGATCTATCCCCTTTATTTACCACATACACACCCGCTCAAGAGAAAGTTGAATAATATTCGTTTGTGGTGTTGCCACTACGTACGGTAACAAACTCATAGTTGAAATCCAAGTTGTCGCTCTTGATGGATCGTTCATTGGCCAGCGGAGTCCTCAACATAACATCAAGAAGGGTGACAAGGTCACATTTACACATGTAAACGCATTTATAGTAGCAAAGGCCATGGCACCAGCCGGAGGCTGTAACACCATGTTGATATATACAACACAAATTTTTGGCATAATCTCACACCTTTCAACTAAGTTCCTCTAGAGAATTTAATCCACAAGTGCTATCAAGTCTATTAAAATTAGCAACATGGGATTGAGCATGATTAAACATTACTTTCACTACAATTTCTCAACTACCAAGTCTTGAGAGACTTTCTCTTGTGCATAGTTATACTTGGTTAATAACATTTCACTTAAAAACTATCCCACGGCAAGTCTTGGTTGTCTAAGCTAAAGAAAACAAAGGCTACAAAATTATTTCAGCTATTAGAGCAAAACCTTTGTATCAACTATTAAGACTTACTCCCATCTGCACATGTCTCACATACAACCACTACATCTACTCTAAGTATTCAAGTGCAAAAGACGGGGGTCGTAGGACATACCTTCATGGTTGCAAATTTACACACTTCTCTTCCTTGATCTTGCATTCCTCATTGTCCTGGCATAGACCAACTCCTCTAAAAATAAAATGCAAACAAACTCCAAGGGGCTAAATAAAGAACAAGAGCAAAGCAAAGCTTATTCTATTTTTGGTTTTGGGGTTTTTGAAAACTATCTTGCAACCAAAAAATTGCAAAAGGCAAAAAAGCAAAAGCAAATAAAAAGAAAAATGTTGGAACAAACCAACACGAGTGTTTTGAAGCTCCTCGAGCTTAAGTGCCTCTCAGGGACAATGCGAGGTTGCTCATATCTTGGATAGAGCCTTGAAGGTTGTTGAGGTCCACGTAGGTGGTGTAGTCTTGTTGGGGCTGCTCTTCCTCTTCGTCGGTGGCGAATTCTTCTTCATCTACTTGTTTAGGTTCTGGCCCTTCTTGGTCAAATGTTGCATCTCTTTCCTGTGCAACATAATGCAATTGTCCATTCTCAATGGAGAAACGGTTAGACATAGGTGTGAGTAACAAGTACACCACTCCAGGAATTTTGATACAATGACGGCCATTACGAACTACGACCATATCAGCGCTAGTAAGAACACAGATGTAACAACGATGTTGCCGACAATGGGGCGGAGATGATTGTAGTTGAGGCCAAAGGAGTTGGCCAACATTGTGATCACTCCTCCACACATGATATCTCTTTGTGCATGGTTTGCTTGATGCGCGAGGTGTAGCAAAAGTATTGCCCCTAGGTTGGGCGAATAACCGACATCTAGGGTGGACCGACTAGGGTAAGGGTACACAATATGACCAAAACGGGGTATTGTGCATCGAGAGGCGACCAGGGTATTGTGCATCCAGAGGCAACTGGTAGCCTATTCACCTTCTCGACATACTTATAGATCCTAAAACATCGTCATTCAGTGGTCACGGACCGAGGCGGGCGGCACAACACCGTCTGCTTTGCCCCAGGATGGATCCAAGAACATAAGCAAGTGCAAGGTCGGGAAGAATAAGGTTCATTTGCATACACTCACATTAATTCGGTACAATTAACACATAGTTTATAGTACATATTTGAACATAAGCAAGTGCAAGACCTGCAAAAGAAAGGTTCATTTGCATACACACATTAATCCAGTACAATTAACACATACTCCCTCCGTTCCTAAATATAAGTCTTTTTAGACATTTTAAATGGACTACAACATACATATGTATATATACATATTTTAGAGTGTAGATTCACTCAATCACTTGTTGAAATCTCTAAAAAGACTTATATTTGGGAACGGAGGTAATACTATTTATAGTATACAGGACATTTTGTATTTCTAACCTGTAAATGCCACCCTGAGAATGTTCAAGCATAATATTTAAACAGTTGTTTAAAACAGCAAATCTAACTTATCCTCACATGCAACAACATTCAAAGATATTCGATTACCATCATCATTAATTAGCACAAAACACGACTCATAACACGCCATTTCAGAAGCAACAACCATAGTACTACCTCTGTACACTTTTATAAGACGTTTAAGATCACTAAAGCAGTGATCTACAACGTCCTGTAAAAGTTTACAGAGGGAGTACATAATATATCTGACTACATAAAACATATCGCATAGGCCAGACAAGTTCCTGCTAGCAAAAGCCTCACAAAGTTCATTAAAGAACTGTGGCTAAGTTATTATAGTTAGACAGCAGCTACTATCGGCCTCACCCATTCTTGGGTGAAGAAATATTGGGATAACATAACGGAAAAAGGGACCAGGCAACGGTAACTTCCATTTCACACGAGCCAACCTTCAGCGAACGAGAGCTTCTACCCGATTTCAATGGTTGAAAGAACACCTCACGGTCAATCTGCTGGCTGCCTAGCCAACCTGCTGCATTCACTCTCAGCTCCCCAAAGCTTTCAACAGAAACCACGCGTCGTGACAGCTCAATGGTGCCATCAGTGGCAACAACAGGCGTATCCTCATCTCCAATATTGAGCAGTAACACCCTCATGTGACTGACGCTAGCAGTCGAGGCAAAGAACCGCCCGCTGAATCCATCTGGCCATGACCCGTCGACAATACGCACACTGATTGTGGCCTCAATGGATGAGACTACAATACCACAAGTCAGCTCCAATGTGCTCAGCTTGCTTCTATGTTTTTGGCTGCTCACGCATGAACTGACGGTAGGCTCTCCCTTACTGGCTTGATAATTGATCGATTCGCAGCACTCGTAGCGAAAGCCTAGCAGGCTTAGATCTTTGTCCTCTAACTCATTGCTGCATTTCACTTTCAGCGTGATATCGAAATGCATAGGCCCAAAAAGAGTCAGAGGAGCACGGGCAGGACCTGTTAATACTAAATATGGATCCTGCATGCAACAACCACCAATTTGAGTAAACAATGAGAATATCTCGAATATTGGTATAAGAAAAAGGGAGAGCTGGTCATCAACTGTAACTTAATTTATAGTGATAATATATTGTCTTAAACTAGAAAATCTGTGGGCACAACAACAAAGAACTGAGGATGAACACAATGCCAATACACTTAATTTGGTTAGCAAGGATGTTTAAATATTTCTGAACCATTCAAACTAAAAGAGCAAATTTAAACTAATAAGTAAATTTTGAGCAGCACAATCAGGAGAAAATGTCACCATGCATTGACAATAATACAATGTGAGGTGCATAGACAAATGATGGCAGGAAACATTAGCCTAAATGCGTTAGCGTAACATATAAGAAGGAACTATAATGGTTGAGGTCTGCACATATAGCTCAAAGCATATTAGCGTAAGTAATGTCTGCAACATTTGCTTTCCAATACCTTGCAATGTTTCTAAAACATCTTGCAGCCATTTCTCATGAAGTACAGTAAAAGACAATACTAGTATGATAGTATCAAACATATACCAGGGGTTGTGAAGTAAAAACCATAACAGACACATGGTACATATAATACGGCAACACTAAAGGGAGTAATTAAAAAAGGCTTTGTTGCACAGCTAGAAACAAATAAGACATAATGAATGTAAGAAATAAGAACCTCCTCGTTGAGAGTTTGACAGTTATCCCTTTTGCGCTCAAAGATAATATTGCGATGGTGATCCAGGTCATCCCTCACAGCAACGATGCCAAACACATCCAACGGCCAACGTAAATCCCCATATATTTCCTCAACTTTAACTGAAAAGATCTGCATACTACGCCTGGGTTTAGTAACACCAGGCTTCGTCGGCTTGTCCGTGAAACACATGGCGGGGATCCGAGCTGCATGTAGTAGCAGGAGATTTCACTTCAGTTAAAGAGATATTAATCTATGCATGTGGTGACAGTAAATTGTGATTCAATAATGTCCTGCCTCTATCTATCTAGATCAATGGTGAAATTAAATATAGTGGGAACATCAATTGATCGAACATACAGCAAGAAGAGATGCAACGGAATCATCAATTGATTGGAAATATACTGTTTAGTCACTGATGAGGGATCAAACGAATTTCGATATGATAAAAGTTAGACAAAGCAGCCTGAGTTTCTGATAGAGTGGAAACACTTTGTAACGAGCCTATCAGAAATGTAAGCCCGCTGGATAGCTTTTATTTTCAAATTATAGGAAGCCCAAAAATGTTTACATTTATGGGGGACAAACAAAAGAGGAGAAATTCTATAGTTCTGAACAAGAAGTTACAGAATGAATTATAAAATCTAGAGGAGGAGACGAGAGTAATTAGCAGAGAGCAACTTGCACGTAGAGGGAAATACAAACTGGATTGGCTAAGCTTTATGAGAAAAATGAATACTATTGGTTTCAACTGCGTAGCAAGAAGTGGCTATTGGAGGGCGACAACAAAACAGCGTGCTTTCAAAGGGTAGCAAATGAGTGGCAATAAAAACATACTATTTACTCAGTGACAAAAGATGATGTGCGGATTGAAGGTTTGCCCAATTTACTCACATGCTTTTATACTGACCCATTTTGTAAAAATAGTAAGGTATACTATAGACATTGAACTTTGCAAAAATGTACGACAACATCAATTGGAATTTTCTTTTTCATTTCATAGAGAATCGAGGATTTAGTGAAACGTGGCTGAAATGGCTCAAAAGTGTTACAACAGGGGGTACTTTGAATGTCAAAATTGATTGGCAAAATATGGCACAATTGAGTGATGTGATAATCAGACACATACCATATTTGGTTGAAGAAGGGGGTATCCGTATCTATCCTACAATACACGGCTGATACTATCATACTTATGTAGGATGATTCACACGTGTAGTGTCAAATACGCTCTTATATTAGTGTCAAACGCTCTTATATTATGGGAGGGAGAGAGTAACTTTTAGTCAGTCAGGTTGGTTCATGGCCAATAAGGTAGTTAGGTGTACCAGGGCGGGCCTACTGATGAAACATTAGAGCAATTTAATTGAAAAAATGCAGAACACTAGAAAGGTTAAAGGATGGACCATTATCTCCTTGGATGTGTGTGT